>NC_088870.1:26372389-26490985 GCF_032884065.1 Artemia franciscana
GACCAACTTCTTCGAGAATGCCCTTTGGAGTCCCGTGGTCGGACTCATTACTAGGATACTACTGATGTAAATTTTTTTTTTGGCTGCGACTTGACAATTTTTTTTCCTGCAACTAGAGAAATACCCAATATATATATCCGCTTCCTCCCATTGTATGTGCATGTTCCTTAGAATATGTTGTGATCCTGTAAGTATTTTGTAAATCTGGTCAAAAACTATTAGAAAAAGTTAGGTCTGCTTTGGATCCTCTGATTGATAAGTATTTCTGACTCCTCACTGGGAACATTTATTTTTTTTGCTCTGATTTTTTTGAATACTTTCCATTTCTTCGCCCCGAAAATCCAACCTATTCCCCTGAATTTAGAATTGAAAGTGGAAACTGAGTATAGTTGACCTGAATTAATGTTTATCTTTAATACTTTCTTAAAGTTCTACTAGCTTTACAGGATATCTTCGGTAACCATGCTTAGCTAATTAGAATTAATGTAAGATTTATAATTTCGCTAGAAAACAAGTAATATCGTTTACAAGACATCGTATGCGGAGAATCAAGTATAATAGCTTTCTTTTCAAAAGGAAGCAGCTGATGAATAAAACATCGATGCAGGAGCGCAGATGGCCAGTCGGGAATGGAAGCTTGAAAAGATTGAATTAAGGTGCAAAGGGAATATTTTTCATAGAAAAAGGCATATGTGACAAGAAAAAAGAGGCAGAAAAATTGATAATTTTTGTGAAGATATTTATTTTCCGCGTAAAATGCAACAACTTACAAAAGCTTTAATAAATAAATAACCTGTAATGAGACGTTTGAAAGGGACGATTCAGAAAAATGATGAAGACTTGTTATATAGAAATTTTAGTAAATAAATTTCAGTCTTGAGTTTATCTTCCAAAAGCAATTTTTGGGTTTTAGCCAATTATAGTTAGAAATAGTTGTAAAGGCTCTATTTAATTCCTTTCTAGGAAACTCTTTCCGTTAGCCTAATTACTATGAGTTTAGAAGAATTAATGAAATGAAATTTCGTCTATTGCTAGAAGTATGGTCGCAAGTTTGCAAGTATATAAGCATGATAGGATCTCTGTAAGAAAGGGATTTAAAATTTGTCATTTCCATCCATAAGAAGGGTATTTTCTATCTGAATAACTTCAAGTGAATAAGCGACTAGGACTGTTTTGTGTCTTTTTTTTTGTTGCTGTATTAAAACAAACTGCTTAGGACTATTTTGCGCCTATTTATGTTGCTATAACACTTCGAGGTCTCGGTGCTGAAAGTGTTGTACCCTACTCTTCTATCTCCTTGATCTTTCCAGTACAACCAGCCTCAAAAATATAAGAATTGTTTCTTAAAGTTAAACCCTATCTAGATCATTTTTTAAACCCGAAATTTCAGTGTGCCACTTTTCCGAAAAAAAATTCAGTCGATTTTGAGAAAAATAAACGCATATATAAACAATTATTGCTTGTTTCTTTAATGAAAAAAGTAATATAATATTGAAAAAAAGGCTTCAGTGGCAGTGCTTAACATTTTCTCCCACACAGCATTATAATTTATGTTCGTCATTAGTTCTCAGGTGGTAACAGATTATAAGCTATATTCTCGTTTCAAACGAGAAAATACCACGTACAACTTACCGCGATTAAAACAGGTGTGTGGAAGTCAATTCAAACAAATTTTAATGTTTGCCCTTGCGATCTATGTGCGAAAACTATCTGAAACAGCTCGGGTGCTATAACTTACAGAGAAAGGCTATTGGCGTGTTCAGGTCGGAAAGCGATACGATACTGCGCTTCAAGCCGTATTAGGGGTAGACATTTTGCATAAGGTCTTTAGAGTCGTATATCCATGGTCTATCCTGATGAACCAGCTGGATAAAAAATGGGTAAGGATAGGGCCTTCATATGATACACGGTATTTTTTAAACTAACAACATTTTTGCCACGTTGTTTTACAACCATTTTACTTGACGGAAAATTATGGTCAGCAAATGGTCGCAGCGCATACTTTATTACACAGAAGAGGGTTGATTCGTCTATAGTCCACTCCATTTGGCAGAGTAAAAATACACTTCATATTTGAAGGTTGTTGTCATACCGAAGCAGCACGTTGATTTACATCATCCTCCATTTCTCGCATTTTGATATAACCTTTGGCATTGTTGTTTGTGTCTCCAAATATTTCTTCCAACCGATCCCCTAAGTCATGAGATAACCCATAATCTAAAGGATGCGCGAAGTGAGTGCTCGTCAAAAGCTTCATTGGGGTCTAAAAAGTACATTTGACCATATTAAAGCGGTTCAAAATCACCTTGAATGGTTTGTGATCGAAGTGCCACCAAATTGACTGTGATAAATTTGTCCATCTACTTTGAAGCAAAAGCTATTACGACTATTGGCGGTTCAATCGTCACTTACGTTGAATGAAACTCAAGCAAAATACAAGCTCAAGTTTTGGATTCCGAACGAGTGACACACTAAAAAGGCAAACCCACTCATTTGGAAATTGTGGAGGTGGCAATGCAATTCCACCATGCTAACAGCATCTTCCAAATGAATCATCTTTGTTTGAATCTCTTTCTTCAGTAAAATGACCGGCTCAACAACAAATGAATACAAAATTATAAGGTTCCAAACACTTGCGATTAACACTTGAGTAGCACACCGCATCTCTGTAGGCTTTTACTGAGTTTTACGCCATAGCATGGTGCCTAGCGTTGTTCTTCTCGATTTTGTTTGTCTTCTAACAATATATTTCTTTGTATATTTCCATGCTAGGAGCATTTTCCAAATGAATCATCTTTGTTTGAATCTCTTTCTTCAGTAAAATGACCGGCTTCACCGTGAATGCATACAAAATTAGAAGGTTCCAAAGACTTGCGATTAACACTTGAGTAGCATACCGCATCTCTGTAGGCTTGTATTGAGTTTTACGCCATAGCATGGTGCCTACGAACATTGTGACAACGTTGTTCTTCTCGATTTTGTTTGTCTTCTAAAAGTTTATTTCTTTGTGCTTCATTTTTGTTTTGGACTCGTTGTGATTTTCATTGTCACAAGTCTACTAAGGGCAAATTTCTTTGTTCTTTCCCTTCGTGCTAGATTTTTTTAGATCGTTGTGGTTGCAATTCTTCAAACCAAATATTTCTTTATTCTTCAATTTTGTTTGTAATTCGTTGTGACCATTGCTGTTGAAAGCCTTCTAACCAGAAATTTCTTAAATGCTAATTTTCTTTTATCATTTCTTCAGATATTTTTTCTATGTCCTTTGCCTTAGCTGTTTGGATTGGTCATGTCAGATTCGATGGTTCACGTTGTTCATTTTCAGCCATTGTAAATTTATGTTTATTGGGTCGTCCTCTTGGTTTTGTCAACTTTAATTGTTCAGGTGAATGGAAAAAAATTCCGTCTTTCTAAAATGAACTATCGTTTTATCGTAACAATTGTAAATGTGTGGTTGTTTGATTGTCTTATAAGTATGTCTGCTATTAGTCTTCAACCTGTTAAGACTTATTTTCTCTTTGAAAAGGATTAATCTCAGTTTTAACCAGTGGTGAAAAAAATGATTATTTTCTGAATTAATTAGAGACTGAATCTGAACCAGTGGGTAAAGGATTGTATATTGAATTAATTAGAGACTGAATTTATTCAACAGCTACAAAATTATTACCTGAATGCCTGAAATGTGATTATTACCTGATTTGATTGTGATGAAATGGGTTTATAGACGAAATTGGATATCCTCTTCTGG
The DNA here is from genome assembly GCF_032884065.1 of Artemia franciscana. Taxonomy (NCBI): domain Eukaryota; kingdom Metazoa; phylum Arthropoda; class Branchiopoda; order Anostraca; family Artemiidae; genus Artemia; species Artemia franciscana. The sequence continues at coordinate 26,376,135 of NC_088870.1, forward strand.
CGAAAGGACTTTCTAGCCTATTTTGTAGACCTCTCAAACTACATCTACCTTTTTAAATCGTGAGAAAAGTTTAATTTGGATTTTCTCAGATAATCTACAATCAATTTTCTTGGATTTTCACCCCTCGAATGATAGGAAACTGGTTTACTCGCCTGTGCTAAATTTCATACAGTCTAATTACGAATCTGGAATAGATGATGAAGTGATAATTAAGTTTGCCGTTGATTTTTTTGACAGATCAGTCATTTCTTCTGCTAAGGTGGAATTTTGGAACACAGTTAACAATGATATCCAGCCACCAAAGCGTATTGGTGCTAAGGCAGTGTCAAATAACGTTAAGAATATTGCTACGTCATTCGTGTACCTACTGAAGTCCCCTGTATACCAGCGGTAGCATATTCTAGATTAGCTGCGAAAGTAAATAGTTGTGAACAGATGTTAAAAACTATGTCTTCTAAAATGGTGTCTTACGAAACCAATTTCCCAGCCCTTTCGTCTCGCAACGTTGAAAATCATGCCACATTGATTATCTTTAAGGTTTCGCCTGATCTGAGCAATCCTACGAAACGCAGACAAGCTCTGGAACAAGTTTGCGGTCATGAATCGATTCTGTCGGTTAAACCTGTTGGTAGCAAGATGATTGTGTCCATCGATAAAACCGCTGCCCCGGAGTTCTGTGTCTCGGCCCAGTCTGTCCTACCCTCCTCAATCGTGAAAATGAAATCCAAAAAGTACTATGGTTTAGTTAAAGGCATTGAAAGTGATTTTGAACTCGCTATGTTTAAGAAGGTCCCTGGGATCACTGATGCTACTCGTCTCGGCAACTCGAATTCAGTAAAGCTCGGTTTTAAGGATGCCAGGTCACTCGACCATGCTTTAAAAGATGGTATTCGGATTGAGTATGAATCAATTCGAGTATTTCTTTTTCACGATCTTCCACGTTGCTGTAACAAGTGCCGTTCACCCAACCACCTACAGGTGGTTTGTGGAAAGATAAATGCTCTCGATGTGCTGGTCCTCATGAGGCAACACGTGATTCGCCGTGTCAAATACAGCCCAAATGCGCTAACTGTGATGGATCCCATGTTTCTTATAGCCTACGGTGTCCTATTCTACGTGATATTGTTAACAGCAGAAAGAAAACCCCAAACCTTAAATGAAGGAATTGGACTATACAAGTCCTGTGCAAGATTTTACGTTTCTCACGAATTTATCACTGTGCAATAATGTTGTTTTTAACTATTACGATGACCATAATAATTTACCCACCAACACCTTAGCTAGCCCCGATAGCCCTTTAAACCAAATTAACTGTAAATATCCCGACACTATTGATTTTGTGAAAAATGTGAAACCTAAGCTAATGGAAGAGACCAAACTTAACGTAATTTGGTTTAACATCGGAAGAATATGGGATAAGTGGGCTAATTTTAAAGATTCAATTTTAACAAATGGTTACTGCCCTTTCGACGTAATTGGAATAACGGAGACGTGGCTTTCAGAAATTGATGATACTAATGAATTTTCCCTCACTGGCTTTCAAGCTATTCATATTGAAAGAAAATTAACCAAGTCCTCTGGCGGCATTTCTCTTTACATTCAATCAAGTCTAAAATTCACCAGACTATTAGACTGTGAATTCTTGTTCTCGCAATCTATAAATAATAGATGCATTTATTCAATAATCGTCGACATAAGTGTAGACGAGAATTCTTTTATTTTTTCGTTATTTTATACACCACCCTCATTTCCGACACCTTTCTTTTGTAATCTGTTTGATGATTTTTCTAGTTTTATTAATTTACCACTAAAGAAGACAATAGTTTTGGGGGACTTCAATTGTAATTTATTAAATGTTAGCAATAACAATGATTGTGATACCTTCTTTGAAACATTTACCTCAAGTGGTCTTCTTCCCACAATCCTTTTTCCTACTAGAGTTGATCCTATGAGGTCTACCACTACTTTAATTGACAACATTTTTATATCCACTGCCCTGGGAAACCACCTGTCCTCCAAAATAATATTTTCTGACCTGTCAGATCACTTTCCAATCTATCTTTCCTTACCCTCCCTATCAGCTACTCAACCCCGTAGAACTAATACCCCTACGTCTAATAGAATATATAATACTGTGAATATGAACCGGTTCACGGATTGTTTGAAATTCTTCAACTGGTCCAAGATTTTGCATTGTCAGGATGTTAATTCAGCCACAAATAGTTTTACACAGGAATTGAGTGATCTTATTAGTTCAACCTTTCCAGTTCGTAAATCAAACCGAAAAACTACCCGTATACGCCCCTGGATGTCCAATAGCCTGGTAATCTCTATACACCGAAAAATTACCTATATAAGTTAGCTTGCAAAACCAGTAGCGTTATTGACCTGACTATTTATAAAAAATACAAAAACGTATATACCAAACTCATCCGGGAAGCAAAGAAAAATTATTATTGTTCAAAAATCTCTCACTGCAAGGGGAACTTGCAAAAAATTTGGTCTACAATGAATGAAATTCTTAAAAAAAAAGGAATTAAAGATCTGTACCTATTAACCTTAGGGACATCAGTGGCAGATTAATTGACCCAATTTCAGTACCGGATGCTTTTAATAATTATTTCACTAATATTCCAAATGCTAACTCCTGTTCCTTCTCCCAGTCAGTACACCCTAGCAAGAATACCAGATCCATGTTTTTCTCTTCAACTGATCGCAAAGAGGTGCTTCAAGTTATCGAATCTCTCTCTAATAGTAGTACACCTGACTTCTTTCGCATAAATAATAAGCTTCTTAGGACCATATCTTCCTATGTTTGTGAACCCACTGTGCACATAGCAAGCCTGTCTATGACCAATGGAGTCTTCCCTGAAATATTTAAATCAGCAATTGTTACCCTGATTCATAAAGAAGGCGATCCGTCTGAGATAAGCAATTATCGTCCAATCTCACTTCTCCCAGTTATATCTAAAGTGCTCGAGAGAATTACATTCTGACGTCTTTCTCCCTTTGTATTTGGGAATCATTCATCAGATTCGTTGATTTCTCCTCATCATATTGGCTTCCGTGCCAAATTTTCAACTGCTCAAGCACTAATAGATGCCACACAGTTTATTTGTTCCCAACTTGACCTTAAAAACACTGTATTGGGCTCATTTCTGGATTTTTCAAAGGCCTTTGACATGGTTGATCACAGTGTTTATTAAGTAAACTCAATAACCTAGGGATTCGTGGAGTTCCTTTCTCATGGTTCGGCTTTTATCTCTCTGGTAGAGTACAGAGTGTGAGTCTGGGCGGAGTGACTTCACATCCCCTACCTGTCAGGAGGGGCGTCCCACAGGGCTCTTTTCTTGGTCCAATACTTTTTCTCCTTTATATTAATGACTTGGTTACGGACCTGGGTCCATCAGTGCACCCAGTACTTTTTGCTGACGATAGCAACTTTTTCATCACTGGTCCTAATTTACCATCCATCGTCAACTCTACTCAAACCCTTCTGAATAGAGTACAGGAGTGGTGTCTTGTTAACTGCATGACCATTAACAGAAAGAAAAGTCAGGTTGAATTATTTCGAACCCCTTAAAAAAAATGAAGCTCAGTCAGCACTTGGCATAAAATATTCTACCAATCTCCTCCTGCAGGTCGAAGTTGCCAAGTTTCTTGGTGTCCACATAGACTCCTGCCTATCATTTGCAACACATGTGTCCTATATCAGAGCCATAATTTTGCGACAGGTAAGTATAATTAATCGTGTGAATTATTTTCTTCCTCCCGATATCCTTGTCACCCTTTATTATTCTTTTATTTACCCATATATCTCATACTGCGGATCTGTTTGGGGCAATACCTATCCTTCAGTTACCAATAAATTAAAATCTGCTCAAAACCGTGCCGTCAAAGCAGTTTTTCGGTTGCCACGACTATATCCCACCAAGGACTTGTACTCCGATTTTGGTATTATCCCTTTTGAACAAATCATCAAAAAATTAAATCTATCCCTTGTATACTCCGCTTACCATAAAAATCTTCCTCCCCACTTATTATCTTATTTTAATAGTAATAATTTTGAAGGCCACTGTCTCCGTTCATCCAACCGTTCCTTCATTATCCCCAAGTTTATCTCTAGTTCCACCCAGCGATCCCCAATTAATAAATCTATACTTCAATGGAATTTAATTCCCTCCAGTGTCGAGCTATCCACAAGTCTTCGGAAGCTATATAACAATGTACTAAAATTGTGATATTATATTTCTCTAATTGTTTTATTCAATTTGCTTTAATTACCCATGTTTTCTCTTTTCTTTTTTTCTCTCTTCTTCATTTTCAATTTTTTGTTGTTGTCTCTGGTCCTTAACAAGTTCGCTTCTAGGATCTTCATTATTATTGGTGTTATGTGTTTTTTTTTAATAAATTGAATTCAAATTGAATTGAATTGATGGACAAAATTTACACTGAAAAAAGTAGGGATTCTTTACTATATTAAACTCCCTACTTCATTCTTATTTGTCTTTATTCCAATTTAACTTTTTGAAGTAAGCATGCCAGACTAATAAACGCTTCAAATATTTTAACCTTCTTAAGGAACATTCTTTGCAATCGCTATTTAGAACGGGTTTTGTTTTTAGTTTCCAGACAAAAAAGAAGTTTCTTTTTTGTCCATTTAATTGAGTTCTTATGCGAGGATCTTCTCAGAGTAGAGTCCCATTGTCGCGGGACATCAATTACACGAAAAAAGTGTTTCAGTAGTTAAGAATCACAGCGATTTTTTTTCAAAATTTGTGACCTATCTAGATCGTGATTTCGGGCCAGAGAATCCAAGAGAACCAATTAAAAAAAAAAAAAACTGGAGCCATATTCAAGAAAAAAGAATATATTTGTATACTCAGTTGCTCATTTAAAGAGAGTAGATAGATGTAGACATATATACTTTCTCCCTTTAAACGAACAACTGTAAATAGGTGTGTGCGTATGCATAATTTTCTATGGGAATGGGTTCATATTTTTTCTAATTGGTATTCCGGGATTTTTTGGCCAGAAAAAACGATTTAGATAGGTCAAAATTTTCAGAAAATTCCTTTAGAACTTCAATGTTTGAAAAAATTCATATGATTGACGTCACATTTATACACTTTTCAAGAGCAAAAATTACTCTTGTTTTCAGTATTTGTGAAGCTTTTTATTTTAAGCAATTTGACAAATGGCAGGACAAATAAAAAGAACATAGAAGAAAAAACAAGTAAATATCATATTCAATTGCAAACGAAAATTAAACATGAAACCAAAAAAATAACCTGATAATTGTGCTATTGCGTGATTAAAGAATGTGTTATTTTAGCGTCTGTAAAGGAAAAAAGGAAGGGTGAATCGAATTCACTTTAGAATTTCATAATTTTAACGAAACAGCTGATTTACCACCTGAAACTAATGACCTGGACTAACCTGAGCCTATGACCTGAAACTAAAGAATAAAACGTAATTACGGCAATGCGCAATTTAGATATTTCAGGGGATATAGGCATGGCAGCATTCCTGGTTGTTACAGCATTATATAACAACGTAATCAATACAAAAATGTAGCAACTGAGGAAAGGCTGGGAAATTTTTTTTTGTATCTATGACGTCATGTGAAACTAAACATGATTTAGATGGATCCGAACAGCTAAAGCGAAAGGCATAAAAAAATTTCTCAAGTAATGATGCTCATGAACGAAGAACCGAAAGATCTTTGGCTATAAAACATGTGCCAACAAACATCAAAGCGAGTCCCAAATACAAATAATGAACTATGAACTAGGTTGTTAAAGAAAAATATTCTGCTTGAAAACATTGAATCTTAAGCGAAAATGATACAAAATTAAATCTGTGGTTAGAAGAGTTAACAGCGAGAATTATATCGAGTACCAAAAGAAAACAAATCTTATAAAACGGACGATTCTTTGATGCAATAAAAGGGAAAAGGAATTTAAATAACGCCAGAGGCTCTTATTTCAATTGAAACTGTTTATTTGACACCGCATGAACAAAAAGTAAAGAGTAACGCGGTGGTTATGCTAATATGTAATTAGAGAATCAAATATGTACAAACCTGCCGCGAACCGAGTGCCGGGGACCCCTAGTACTAAATATATACACGTAAAATACGTATATGTTACTACTACAAACAATTCACTGCAGAACAGTGCCAGCTGAGGCCAGCACAGCAATGCAAGCTCCTTCTGCATCCAAAATCATATAGATTTTGGTTCAACATTAGTCAGGGGTGTGCAGTACAATTAACAAAAAGTTTCTCACTTCCATAAAATTTACGCTTAATAGAAGTGAAGAATGCAAGTTTGGAATATGGGACGATGCCAGACAAGTAGCCCTTTAACCTACAACGATGAAAATACTTCCAAATTTGAGTTCAAAGATGACCCGCCCATGGCATAACTTAAAATTACTCGTGGCAGAAAATACAAGGATGTGCGAAAACGATTGGGGGTTAAGGGAAATTTGGTAGGAATCTGAGAGAATCCTGGCTCAGTTTTTTCTGGGTCCCATCCTATGGAAGAATCAAATGAAGAACTAATACTGATACAAATCGAAGATGAAAGTTGGACATATGGCTCAAGGAATACGGCTTGAAGGAAATAAGTGTCGATTCTAATGCCGCGTAAGAACAACGAATGGGGCTACACGGTAAAGACTGGTAATGGGAGAGGGTATCTCGCAAGAACCCTAGTTCCGACAGGTTAAGACTCGGTAAAGGGATCACAACTGGCTTACCTGTTTTGCGTTGAAAGAACTGGCTATCATTCATGGCTATTTAATAGTATTAAATAAGTCGTCGCTAAACGAGAATTATTAAATTATTTATGTATTAAATAAATCGTCGCTAAACGAGAATTTTGTTTTGTAGATCTCTTCTCTCTTTTTGCTCTCTTTGTTTACAGAAGAAAATCTTCGACAAATGGGAATTCCCGCATTCGGTTTTTCATATTAGACCAGAATTTTCCGAGTGTCTTGCGTGGACGTGCGTACGATGAATTTGTTAAAATTTTTCTCTGACACACTAAGTGCCCGATCTTTTTGTCTTCTTCTTGGTACCTCATTCTTATTGTATTAATTTAATAGCTTTTTCCGCAAGACAAGTTTTTCAAAGAAAAATAAAGAGCTCGGTTAAGCCGAGAATGAGCAAAAATAAAGTCAAGTAACCCCTCTGCCTTCTCAAGACCAGAACACAATTTGCGCTTTACTGAAAAGAACAAAAAACAAATGACCGTGGATTGTCACTTAAATTGACATATACTGATATTTCTTTGTTAAGGATTTGATACTTTTTATTAATGAGAGTAAGAAAGATAAAAGTAGCGATGCCCAACTGCTTTTAAAGATGTCCATGTCCCTTTGAATCCTGATCCCGACACTTGTTTTTAAACTTTTAAGAGACGCAGTTGCATGTTACGTCATAGGGATTGTTTTCTAGGAGACGCAGATGCATGTGACGTAATGGGAGTTGGGGCGACACGATCTTGCGTGACTTTGCTTCAGTATTAAAAAAGAATTCGATGTGTCAACATCAAAGATATTATTCCTTAGTAATAGATGCTTTTACTCTATTGGATATTGAAGACGCTAACAATGATGAAAAATTAAACCTTGAGTACCTAATGCCGCAGTAGAAATGACAGGGGTTGTTGGTTAACCCATGAATGGGATGAGATGTTTGCGTGAACTCTTATATCATTAAGCAAATTCCGGTCAGTCATGCTTTGCAGCAAAAGTGAATATAATGTACATATGGATTTTAAGACAGATTAGATACATTAGTGAAATATAATGAAGACAGCAATCTGATCAATGTATAAAGAGGAATAAGTTTTTTGCTAGCAAGATGAATTAGTGAATTTGTCAGGATTATAAACAATTGGATTTGAGGAAAAAATGATACGAAATGTAGTGACTTTGGAAATATTTTTCATTCTAAGTAATGATTTTCTAGAGTCATCTTTTCAAAGGAAATTTTTTTTTCAAAAAATGCTTTACTATATAATAAAAATGAGTTTTCATCATTGGACTATTGCATAAAACTTTCATGTCGTGGCCGAGATGCATTTACCCTATTTAAAGATATATTAATTGAAACAAAACAAAATGACATTGTGACGTTGCTTTTAACCACTACCTAGACGGCCATATTACAAGGCAACGAAAAATAAATCGAAACATCCTGTCTAAACATATTTTGTGACGTCACACCTCCTCCTCCTCCTGGAAGACTTTCATTTTCCAAATCAATTTCTTTTTATAAGTGAGACAGTCAACATACAAAATATTTAACGCATGTCCCTCATTTTTGTATACATTGGGCAGCTGGTCATTCTGTGAGAATTGTACTAATGGCTACGATGAAAAGTGTAGATTATGCATTCCTTGAAAATTACAAGGAGGATACGCAGTGCCAATTAAATAAAGTAATTCCTGTCTTGAGGAGGTTTGTTTCTCTCACATTAGAGGCTCCCTATGCTTCAATTGTCACTATGATAAATGTGATCAATGGGAAAACACATACCCTGGCATGATTGCAAAAACCCTGAGCGAGAGCTCAGTTTATGTTCAAGAGACTGGTATCGTCGTGGTTTTAAATTGTTTCGGGAAGAGCAACCTGGTCTAAACTTTAATTTTTTGAATGATAAAAGAGTCTGTTTCTTACGACATTGCTGTGAAGATACAGGCTACTATGATTACTGACTTTGATACTTACTTTAATACTGACTATGACATGATACTAACTTTTATTTGGCTATTACAGAAAATGATCGTTCGTGTGAGAATATATGCGTAACATTGCTTCAAATAAGCAAATTAAAACACGGGCATTTATAATATGACCAGAATAGTAGTATTGACTTAACGAAAAGACATAATGAAAATGAAGATACATTATATTGTAGAAAATTTGACTCTGACTTTGAATGCCCACATGAATACAAGTTGAACCTTAACAAACTGCCGCAACTTATCGTTTCCTATGGTTACCTATTCAAGAAAGAAAAATTCTAAAGGAAACAGAGTTTTTTCATGCAAGTTTTACTAATAAACAACTCTACAAACATTTTAAAAACATTTCAGTCTTAGGGCACTAAAATTCATACTATACAGGTAGTAAAGATTATTTTCAACTAGAAAGTCATTCAATCGAGAATTGTCCCCATAAATGTTAAGAAATTCACTGTAAGGATATAACTTCAAAAAATGAAATATAATAGTGCGTGAAAACTAAGGCATTTTGTTGATAAATCTTGTATTCGTTTCCGATTTTGAATAATATATTTTGCCCTATGCTCAGGAAAGTTTTTAATGTGAGGCTCGTAGAACGTACATGGTAGATCAAGAGGATCAAAAAATTCATCCTTCGCTGTTTGAAAGATGCAAAGCCAATGCCCCGTCTTCACAGTTCATGGGCTACTATTGAACATGATAGAGAAATTGTTAACACTTGAATATGCTCGAACAAATCCAATGGTATTCAATAGGATTTGTATTTGGAAATATAAGGATTCAAGTTGAATACGTTGATTATTTGATTTGTGTTCATGTTGCCAAGTCTAATAGAAGACTGCCATCAGGGGTAATTTCCCAATATGTTTCAAATTGATTCAGCGAGATTAATGCAATATTTTCTTCCAGTGGTTTGGCAAAGATACACTCTAAGCGTAATGTCCCCGTTCGGGCAATAGTCATACATTAAATACCGGAAGAATCCAATACAGTGATACAATGAATTTTACAGACATTTCTTTTGTTAAACCATTTTAAGTTAACTGTGAATGTCGGTCTTGGGATAAAATTGTCAATTCATATAAGTTCCTGCAAAATGTATCAAAGGATACATTGTAGAGTGGATTTCCATTTACTTTACATACAAGAGATAAAAGTCCAAGCATTTCAAATATATGTGGAGAATTTGTCCAGAATACAACGGCACTGGGACTTTTTACAAGAGCCGAAGCAATTTTTGAAAGATTTTCATCATTGATTAATGGTAAATCAGTGTAGGTACGTGAACCCATGGCAATAAGTCGTTGATTCATTATTGTATGAGGAAAGAGTGGCTTGATACTAATTCCACTAACTCTTAATTTTTCCATTGCCAAAGCACCAGAAACTCTCAGGTACTGCTCTTGATAGGCTTTCTCCACATAATCATCTTGTAAAATTTTTTCTATAGTTATCTTTTGTTGGTTGACCTTTTTTGTGAATTTAATCTCTTGTTTGTATTAAATGTTTTTTTTTATTTCTATATAGCTCGTTTTTTGTGTGTGTATGTTTATTTAATGCAAAATTTTTGTTCTATAGTCATTATTTTTCTTTTTTTGTGTGTTTTGCATTTTTTTTGTGTATTTTATTGTTTTACTCCACATTTTAATAATTTTACAGTGTTTTTGTGGGTAGAAATAAATTATTATTGTTATAACTCGTTGTTTTTGTACATTAAATATTGCAAAGAGGAGAGAAATTATCATATCGTATGCAATACCAACTACTTTTTGCAAAAGAAAACTGAACGGAGGAATTTGTAGTTTTATAACATTCTCTACATTGGGAGGCAACCATTTAGGTATATTGAATATTTTATGATTTATTTTCCCAACCAAGTGGTGAGACTTTAGTTGTCTCTAATTACATATCTAGTTTAATGCTAGTGTCAGTATCCGTTGTATATTTTTATCCAATAGCCACACCTCTCAAAAGCTTACAGGACATTGGAGTCATCAACATAAATTTTATATAGCTTGCCTAATTTGAAAGATTGTTTCTAGTGCTTACCAATGTTCCTTTTATTTAGACACGTATTTGCCTAAAAAAAATTTACGCAATTTTCATAGGATAAGCCTTCGGCCGCACTTGTTTTTTCATTATTAGATTTTTTGGCAATGAAATGCAAATCTTTAAACGTCGAAGTCAAATCTATGAAATAATCTTCACTGGAACAAATTTGAAAATGTACGTTTTTAGAGGGCAGTTGCTCCGGATAAAATTGTCGATAAAACCATGTTTTACACTCACATCAACATTTTCTGCATTAAATAATTTAGAGATGAAATGACTGAAGGGTGAAATTCTTTATTCGGTGAATATGCCATTTAAAGAACAAGAAATCCTTTTTGATCTACCAATTTTTACTTTTGATTTCTTTTTCTACAAGATTGATGTCAAACGCTTCCGGTCTGAGTTAAGACTGATGATTGATGAGGTGTTTTTTTGTCTTTTTTAGACTATTCCCACTTTGTCATGATTCCAATTGCTCACCCAGGGATCGTGCACTGGACGTGATATTTCGTGAGTGCCATTTTTCAATGTACAGTATCTCGAGATGAAAAGTTGAATAGATTTGCCAAAAATTCAGCCAATGTCGCCTTTATAGGACCATGACTATAATAGATAATTGTGTTATATTTCAATAAAACCATTTTGAAATGTGGATTAACAAATTCTCTCAACCGACCCGCTTGTATTTTGCTATAAGAATCTTGCTCAAAGATAGATGAAAGGCTTATAGAAACTTCATCGTCCCCCTTTCAACGCAATGGAACGGCATATGCATAGTGACTTAAAAATACTGATTGCAAGTAAAATAGACTTGTACGGTCTATGATGAAGTCTTCTCATCTTATTTATTATATTATGTTATTATATATTATATTATTTATTATATTACTTTATATTATGAAGAATCTCATCTAGAGTCAAAAGATCCGCATGTAATACCTGTAAGGGGGAAAAGGCTTTAGTTTTTTTGATAATGATTACCAAAAACTAATGGTGACGATAAAGAGTGTAACCGGGTTCATTCTGTAGATGCTATTTCGCCAACTTCTTTTAAACGTGAAGTGAATCGAGCATGTGTGGCGGGGAAATATAAACATCCTGCTTCACTAATATTCTTATAAACTGTCTTCAAACCTTGAGCCATTTTGAACATAAACGTGGTGTAAAGTGTCCGCTACCCTTTTGCATACTAAATATGGTGGAGACATGTTTAATACCTCTTAAATCATCGCCCCCACCAAGCATGATTTCCGAAGACGATATATCTTTTGATATTTCTCAAACTTTCCTTAATCATTTTAAAACATGTTTATTCCCAATATGGCTTTTTGGAAAATTTGATGACCTTGAAAATCTATACAAATGACTATCCAATGATCCATGTCTTGTACAATTTGGAATCAAATCTGATACCAAATCAATTAAATTGTAACTCTTGCCCTGTATTATAACCTCATTCTTTTTGTCATCAATTGGTACATGTTCATTTTCGGAGAGATATGTTAAGAGTCTTCTACTCTGCCCAAGATACGAATGAGACATTAAGTCTACAACACTTAATAAAACTCTAGATAATGCTTCTTCCTGTTTTTACGTATTCAAAGTTTCAGAACTTTCAGAAGTTTGGGGTTGATCAACGACATTTACTTTGAGAGATTTTTCACGGTGGGTTTATGCCTGTCAACACGTAGAAGGTCATTTTGAAGCCAAATTAATTTTTCATCGTCTGCAAATGTTTCATTGTTAATAAATTTATCAAGATTATCTTGAAAATACTATTTTGGTGAAAGACCGAATTCTATTGACGTCAATTTATAGGGTTTAGCCATTCTTAGAGAATAGAGCTTACAAGCCCCGCAATTATGAGCAGTAACAATGAAAAGAAACTACCGCCCGCTTCATCGAGCCGTTTTCTTTTAAAATATTTTCCTTTCTTTTTGGAAGTTAGGGCACATAAAAATGAAAGATGTCGCTTTGTCTGTTGCCTAATACATTTGACATTTGAAAATTGCTTGCAGTTTAATTTAAACAAGCTGAAATAGGAATTTTATTCATTTATTGTCAATACCGTGTTTGAGTATAGCTTTACAATTCTGTAGTTATAAATTACCAAGGAAGGACAATAACAGTCTATTTTCATGTAGCTTTAGCTTCTTCAGTGTCATGATGACAACTAATGACCTTTTTTACTATTCACGAGTAGATTTACAGTAATTTTACTATTGAAAATATCCGTGACCATACCCAACTCTTTGAGTGTGTTTTGATTTAGATCCAATAAAATGTGACAATAAGATTTATCCTAAGCTAAGTTCTTGAATAAAATTTTCTTAATTTCAATTTTTTCCCTATATATTTGCTTTAGGCTCCGGTCCATAGAAATCAAATTATACACCCCAGGGTATAACTTACAACCTTGACCCCGAGATCAGATACGTTTGCGGAAAAGAGGGTGTCCGGGAGTGGGCTAGTTGCCCTCTGTCAATTTTGACTCTTAAAAGGGAACTAGAACTCTACATTTCCTAAGAAATAAACCTTCTCTAAAGTTCATACGTTCTTATGCTCTTCTCCCGACCCCACTAGATGACACTTGCACTAAGATATTGACTAATTGGGCTGACCCGCATACTATAATCCTCCTTGTGTCCACTATTCTCGGGGAGCATATATGCATTATCACAGAGTTGGGGTGGCAGCGACAGGATAGCCTTCTCAATGTAGGCCCCTTGTGATGTATGTGTGTGAACCTTGAAAACAATAGGAGCCTAATTGTTCATCAAAAACACTCTTGAAATCATCAACTGTCCCCCACCTTGACCAACATGGAAAATCACTTTTTATGGCACTTGGTATTAACCAAGTGACATATAGCAATCGCAAATTCTGTCGGTCTGTCGGTCCCGGTTTTGCTCCTTTAGGCACTTCCAGGTAAGCTAGGACAATGAACTTTGACAGGCGTATTAGGGACCGAACCAGATTAAATTAGAAATAGTCGTTTTCCCGATTTGACCATCTGGGGATGGGAGTGGGGGGCCCGTTAATTCGGAGAATATAGAAAAATTGAAGTATTTTTAACTTACAAATGGTTGATCAGAACTTAATGATATTTTATGTTTGGAAGGATATCATGTCTCAGAGCTGTTATTTTAAATCCCGACCGGATCTGGTGATAATGGGGGGGAGTTGGGAGGGGGAAACCTAAAATCTTGGAAAACACTTAGAGTGGAGGAATCGGGATAAAACTTGGTGGGAAAAATAGGCACAAGTCCTAGGTACATGATTGACATAACCGGAAGGGATCCACTCTCTTTGGGGTGGTTGGGGGGGGGGGAATTCTGAAAAATAAAAAAATGAGGTATTTTTAACTTACAAACGGGTGATTGGATCTCAATGAAATTTGATATTTAGAAGGATATTGTGTGTTAGAGCTCTTATGTTAAATCCCGACCAGATCTGGTGACATTGGGGGGGGGGGGGGTTGTTAGGGGGAAACCTAAAACTTGGAAAACACTTAGAGTGGAGGGATCTGGATGAAACTTGGTGGACAAAATAAGCACAAGTCCTAGAAACATGATTGACATAACCAGAACAGATCTGCTGTCTTTGGGGTACTTGGGGGGGGGGGGGGGTTAATTCTGAAAAGTTAGAAAAAACTAGGTATTTTTAACTTACGAACAGGTGATCGGATCTCAATGAAATTTGATATTTAGAAGGATATCATGTCTCAGAGCTCTTACTTTAAATCCCGACCGGATCTGGTGACATTTGGGGGGAGTTGGGAGGGGGAAACCTAAAACTTGGAAAACACTTAGAGTGGAGGGATCGGGATGAAACCAGGTAGAACAAAAAACACGAGTCCTAGATACATGATTGACATAACCAGAACGGATCCGCTCTTTTTGGAGTAGTTGGGGGGGGGGGGGTTAATTCTGAAAAATTAGAAAAAATGAGGTATTTATAACTTAGGAACGGGTGATTGGATCTCAATGAAATTTGATATTTAGAAGGATATCGTGTCTCAAAGCTCTTATTGTAGGTTCCGACAGATCTGTGACATTGGGGGGACTTTGGGGTGGGGGAACCTAAAATGATGGAAAACGCTTGAATTGGAGGGATCGGGAGGAAAATTGGAGGGAAAAATAAGCAGAAGTCTTAGATACGTGATTTACATAATTGGAACGGATCCGCTCTATTGGGGGGGAGGGTTAGTTCTGAAAAATTAAAAAAAATGACGTATTTTCAACTTATGAAGGAGTGATCGGATCTTAATGACATTTCATATTTAGAAGGACCTCGTAACTTAGATCTCTTATTTTGAATATCAACCGGATCCAGCGTAATTGGGGGGGGGGGGGCAGTTGGGGGATACCGGAAATCTTTGAAAATACTTAAAGCGGTGATATCAGGATGAAACTGGATGGGAAGAATAAAAACCGGTGTAAGATACGTGACTGACATAACCGGAGCTGCTCTCTTTGGTGGAGGTGGGGGGGGTAATTTTGAAAATTGATGTATTTGTAACTTACGAAAGGGTGACCAGATCTTAATGAAATTTGATATTTAGAAGGATCTTGTGCTTTAAAGCTCTAATTTTAAATTCCGACCAGATCCTGTGACACTGGGGGGATTAGAGGGGGAAACTGGATAGGTGATCGGATCTTAATAAAATTTTATATTTAGAAGGAATTCATGTCTCAGAGCTCTTATTCAAATCCCGACCAGGTCTTTTGACATTGGGGGGAGTTGGAGGGGGAAATCTTGGAAAACACTTTGAGTTGAGGAATCGGGATGAAGCTTGGTAGACAGAATAAGTAAATACCCTTGATACGTGATTGACGGAACCGTACTGGATTCGCTCTCTTTGGGGGAGTTGGGGGGAGGGGCTCAGTGATTTGGCGAGTTTGGTGCTTCTGGACGTGCTAGGACGATGAAAACTGGTAGGTGTGTCAGGGAGCTGCACAGATTGACTTGATAAAGTCGTTTTCCCAGATTCGACCATCTGGGGTGCTAAAGGGGGAGGAAAAATTAGAAAAAATTAGGTATTTATAACATACGAATGGGTGATTGGATCTTAATAAATTTTGATATTTAGAAGGACATCGTGACTCAGAGCTCTTATTTTAAATCCTGACCGGCATTAAGCCTCTTATTTTCCTTTTAAATCAATATCTTGATTCATAGAATTGTGTTAGAGCTCATTAGCTCTTGTTTGCATTAGTAACACTGATCTGTCTCTCATTCTTTTTCTTTCTTCAAGGCTAGCAGGTTACCAGAACACCATAGAGAGATGTCTAATGGGTCATTCACGAATTATTTCTCATATCTAAGTGCTTGTAATAAATTCCACCATCTGCAAGTTTCAAATGGATTTTGAAAGAACTTTGTCATTGAACTCTCTCTCTCTGAAAATAACCTAGTGAATAATTCGAAAATTTATTATTTCGTGAATGACCCGAAGAGTTATTTATTTTGTTATGCATAAATATGCTAGTCTCAATTTTATTATTTTAATATTTCTACTGATTACGGTTACTTTATATGTGATCAAGATACATAGACTTTTATACCTTTTTTCTAACTGTCTAAATGAATGGATTTATCGCCATTTGAAAGTTTATTTCTTTGTCATAGAACGGTAGTGTGGTCTAAAAAAAAGAATACCTAATTTAAGGTTCTACGTCGTATTTGCGGTGGATATATGGGAAAATGAGACCAACCAAGTACACACTGTAAACACAACATTTCATTTGCAGTTAGAAGACAAGGAAGGCTTTGCCACCTTCATCAGAAATTTGTTTTACATTTTGGCAATATTAAAGAAGGAAATTTACATCATGACTTTAAACGAACTGTCGTTGAACTCTCTCTGTAAATAATCTAGTAAATTACCGAAAGTTGATAATTTTGTAAATGAACCGAAAAGTTATTAATTTTGTTGTGTATAAAAATGCTAATGTTATTTTAGTATTTCTACTGATGACGGTCACTGTATATCTGATCGAAATATCTAAACTTTTGTACTTTTTTTCAATGTCAAATAAATTAATTTACACCAATTTGAAAGTTTATTTGTTTTTAAATAATCAAACACCACATCCAATGCATGGAGGACTGGTGTGTCGTCGTTTAGGTGGAGAGTGTGTTTAAACCTCGAAAGTACATTTTTATGCTGAGTAATTTTAGTTCCCTGTGAGCCTTCTGGTAAACTTTATAACAGGTTTTGAGAGGGTAAATAAATTAATATATAATCCAATTTGATTGCAAGATTTTTTTTTTAGAATGCTCCCGTAATATGGATGCTTCAGAGTGACGGTGCAAGTTTTATTGCAGACGATTTTTTTTTCTGCATACCATAAACGATGACATTCGCATGCTTACCTGCTCATCTAGGGGAAGGGGGTAATACTATATTGCCGGTAAAAGTTTTGTTGGAGGGGGTGAACTCATCATCAAAACATTGCAAATGATGAGTCTCTATTCTTTTTTTTTATGTTTTAGCTCCTTACCTCCTTGTAAATGTTTGTAAACTCCAGAAAAAGTATTTCTGATTCTAATAAACGCAATAACAAAATATTCATGCTGATTCTAAGCATGCAAAAGTAGTATTGTCAATTCATGAAAATTTAAGGGGTGGCAAAACATGTTTAGAGCATATTTCGAGAGAGTGGACGAATCTTTTATTCAGTTATTTCTCCATGAAATACCTCTAGAAAAGTGTTTTACCGAGTTTAGAGAGAGTGCGGGAAATCGAGGGGAGGGCAGAGGCACCTTCCCCCTCAAATTGTTGCCACCGTGCAAAATGAGTTGATTTTAAAGTTGTTCAATCATTGATATCATAGGTAGCACAAGAGCACTGCCAAAGTAAAGAGCAATGTTGGCACTATGGCTTGTATATATTTTTTTTAGATCAGAGCATTTTGCATAGAAGGAGTCGTCGTAAAAATTTCGAAAAGAGCTAATTCAATTGAAAATTGAATTTTCTAGTGCTCTTTTAATAGTCAAACGTGATTGGAGGGCAACAAGACCCCACTCCCCTCACACACACACCCAATATTTCCCCAAACAGATCCAATCAAAAATTTTTGTGAAGGCCACTTTTTTTTTTAGCATATCTGAAAGCTCCAGTAATTATGTCTTTGAGGATGGCAACCCTCCATCCACAAACCTCAGAGAAAGTCTTGTAAGTTATGAAAAAAACAAGTTTTTTTTTAAATGAAAGTAAGGAGCGACATTAAAACTTAAAAGAACAGAAATTACTCCGTACATGAAAGGGACTTTTCCTCCTCAATGCCCTGCTCTTTACGCTAAAGTTTGACTCTTTCTCTTAACTCCACTTCTTAAAACAGTAAAAAACTAAACAGTAAAAAACGTAAGAATGTTCTATGTTTTCAGGATAAGCAACAGAAGTGGGAAAGCTTTTCTAATAGCGCGCATTCTTCAAATTTACTATTAAGTACTGTCATTGAAGGGAATTGAACTACATTTCTCACTTTAGAGGCAACAGGCGATCTAAGGGATAGAAAAGTTTTTAAGGTAGGTAAATTAGTTGTGAATTAAATAGTAAACTAGTGCAACCCATTCAGCTACAAGATTATGACTCGAAAAATTGATTGAAAAGACATAGTTCATTCTTTTAACGATTCAGTTTTAACGAAGCATAGTCACATATTTTTTTATAGACTAATGGTATTCGTGTATGTTTAAAATTTAAAGCAAACAAACATGAGGAGGTTTTCTCGTCCCTCAATCCTACCGTCTTTGTGCTAAAGTTTTACCAATGCTTTACTAAAAACACTTTTGAATCCCTCTAATAGAGCCATTCGGTAATTGTATGGTAATTAATTTACCAATTGCCTCTCAAAACGTCATAACTGAAGTAGTTTGCCTTGAAAACAATTGTGCAGTAATTTACTCTTTCATTCTTTAGGAATTGTGAATTTTTATACTGTTGATTTTGTATTAGATAATTTTTTCTTGAAGCATTGAAGGGGCAAAGAAACTTTAGGGTTAATAGAAGTGAGCTGAGAGGGAGGGGGCTATGCTCCCATACCATATTTTCTTTATGTCTCCCGCGCTAATGTCTTTCTTGATTTGCATTTGAACAATAGCTCTGGCTTTATTCAATTCCTCTTTGGGTTTTATACCATATTGAGGGTCATCCTATATATAAGATCGGTTACCGATCCTTTAATCCTTGTTTTTATGCTAATATTCAGGTATGACAACCAAATATTTCAAGAAAAGGCATTTACAACATACACCTAAAGTGTATTTTTCTTGCAGAATAAAAATGCATTGAGCTAAATGAAGCTAGTTAAATCCAAGTTTTGACTCTTGTTTACGATTTGACATTTATAAGGTTTCTGAAGCTTCATGAAATGTGAATATCTCGACAGATTTGTGTAGAATCATTAAGACTGCCTTCTTAAGAAATTGTAAAACTCGCAATTTCTTTTTTATTTATTTTTGATTTTAATAATTCTGGACTTGGTTGCGGGCAATAGAGGATCAAGTCTTTCTAGAAATCAATTGCTTCTATTCCCTAGAAAAACACTCTTAATCATTCGCCTCATAAAAATAAAATTTGCTAAGATTCCAGTTTCAAGACTTAGTGATTCTAGGCTACGATGTTTGATTTCTGTCAAATACGTATGTCTATTGTTTTTCTAACCTAAATTAGCCAAGCTAAGGATACTTTCTACTCTCTTTTAATTTTAAAATCTAATGTATTAGATCAATACTAAAATGCCCCTCCCCCGGATGCGTCCTGCTGATTTCTTGGGCAAGATAAATGTAAAAAAAAAAAAACAATTTACTGCTTTAAATGACATATTTACATATCTCAAGCAGTTCGTGGTAACGAACTCTAGTAAGAAGCGACCCGGCTCAATAGTAAACGAAACTCTAAAAAACGGAACTTCGATGCTAAAAGATATATCAAAAGAATTGGATTTTTATGCTGATTTCAAATATATAAGTTTCATCCAATTTAGTCATTGTCCTCAAAAGTTAAGAGCCTGAGAAAATTTGCCTTTTTTTGGAAAATAGGGGAAAACACTCCCTAAAAGTAATAAGATCTTAACGAAAATCACACCATCAGATTCAGCGTATCAGAAAACCATATAGTAGGAGTTTCAAACTCCTATCTACAAAAATGTGGAATTTCGTATTTTTTGCCAGAAGACAGATCACGGGTGCGTGTTTATTTATTTGATTATTTTTTGGTTTTTTTCCCAGGGGTCATCGTATAAACCAAGTGGTCCTAGAGTGTTGCAAGAGGGCTCATTCTAACGGAAATGAAAAGTTCTAGTGGCCTTTTTAAGTGACCAAAAAAATTGGAGGAAACCAAAAAAATTGGAGTCAACGGATCAAAATTTTGTGATAGCCATTTTGTATAAAAACTATGTCTTTATGAATTACTCCCCCACAGTCCCTGGGGGAGGGGCTTCAAGTTACAAACTTTGACCAATGTTTACATACAGTAATGGTTATTGGGAAATGTACTGACGTTTTCAGGGGGATTTTTTTGGTTTGGGTGTGGGGCTGAGGGGAAGGGGCTTTGTGGGAGGATCTTTCCTTGGAGGAATATTTCATGGGGGAAGAGAAATTCAATGAAAAGGGCACAGGATTTTCTAGCATTACTATTAAAAAAAATAATGAAAATATAAACCTGAAAAAGTTTTTTCAATTGAAAGTAAGGAGTAGCATTAAAACTTAAAACGAACAGAGATTATTACGCATATTAGGGGTTCTAAAAATACTTTAGCATAAAGAGCGAGGTATTTAGGAGGAGATAAATACTTTGCTCTTTATGCTGAAGTATTTTTAGTAATTTCAACTATTTATTCTACGGCATTTCTGATTCAGGGGTCATTCTTAAAGAATTGGGACAAAACTTAAGATTTAGTGCGAAGAGCGAGGTATTAACAAGGGGACAAACCCCCTCATATATATAATCAAAAATATAAGAATATAAAAGTCTGTTACGTAAGTTAATTCTTAAGTTACGTATATTTTTTACTAATAAAAACGTTCGTTAAAAATTAAAAGTTCTAGTTGCCTTTTTAATTAACCAAAAAATTGGAGGGCAACTAGGCCTCCTTCCCCACCCCTTATTTCTCAAAATCAAAACAAAGATCAAAAATCGTCTGATCAAAACTAAGAGAAAGCCATTTAGCCAAGAAAAGAATTAATATGCAAATTTCATTTTAATAATTTATGTACGGAGAGCAAAAATCAAACATGCATTAACTCAAAAACGTTCAGAAATTTAATAAAAAAAACTAGTTTTTTTAACTGAAAGTAAGGAGCGACATTAAAACTTAAAACGAACAGAAATTACTCCGTATATGAAATGGGTTGTCCCCTCCGCAATATTTCGCTCTTTACGCTAAAGTTTGACTCTTTGCCACAATTCTACTTTTTAAAACAATTAAAAACTTTAGCGTAAATAGCGAGGGATTGCGGAGGGGACAACCCATTTCATATACGGAGTAATTTCTGTTCGTTTTGCGGAGGGGACAACCCATTTCATATATGGAGTAATTTCTGTTCGTTTTAAGTTTTAATGTCGCTCCTTACTTTCAGTTAAAAAAACTATTTTTTTTATTTAATGCTGCAGGAAGGAAGGAAGTCTATGCCTAAGTCGTCAAGAGTCAGAAAAATACAAAAGAATTCAAGGTTATAGAATATAGAATGTAAAAATGTGTCGTTTTACCCTCACACACACAAACATATAACATATATATATATATATATATATATATATATATATATATATATATATATATATATATATATATATATATATATATATATATATATAAATATATGTATGTATATATCTCTGTATAATATATATATATATATATATATATATATATATATATATATATATATATATATATATATATATATATATATATATATATATATATATATATATATATATATATATATATATATATATATATATATTGTCCCGGACACCGGGACAAAAATGACGACCGGGACACAGGGAATATAAATGACGACTGGGACACTCAAAGAGAAAATACAGAGAAATTACAGACCGGGACACCGGGACAAAAATGACGAACGGGACACCGCGACAGAGGGAATGTAAATGACGACCGGGAACCTCAAAGAGAAATTACAGACTGGGACACCCGGACACAAATCACGAATATATATATATATATATATATATATATATATATATATATATATATATATATATATATATATATATATATATATATATATATATATATATATATATATATATATATATATTTTTAACTAAGTAAAACTTGCGAATATACAACATTCTTTGCTGTCCCATTGTCTGTCCATATAAATAGATTGTCAGGCTTACCAACTGTTGAACATGCAAAATAATAATTGTCCATGGGAAAACAATTCGTATTCAGATATATACCGTATTTTTCTAACGATTGCCCTTGAGCTTTGTTGATGGTGATTGCTAATCGAACATTCCCTTTGTCCCCGTCATCATTTATTTATCCCCCTGTGCCTCCGGCGTCCCCTTTGTAGTTGTGTCCTTGTGTCCTGGTCGTCATTTATATTTTCTGTGTCCCGGTCGTCATTTGTGTCCCGGTATCCCAGTCTGTAATTTCTCTTTGAGTGTCCCGGTCGTCATTTATATTCCCTCTGTCCCGGTGTCCCGTTCGTCATTTTTGTCCCGGTGTCCCGGTCTATAATTTCTCTTTGAGTGTCCCGGTCGTCATTTATATTCCCTGTGTCCCGGTCGTCATTTTTGTCCCGGTGTCCCGGTCTGTAGTGTCATCTTATAATGACGTCATATAAAAAGCCTTATATACTTATACTGACGTCAAATGCAAACCCACAAACAAACAAACATGCATATATACAACTTATTTTTATATATATAGATACAGTTTCCTTTTTAGTTTTTTTTCTTTTTAGTTTTTTCTTTTCTTTTTTTTCTTTTTTAGTTTTCTTTTTTTTAGTTTCTTCTTTTTATTGATTTGTTTTCTTCAATTTGTCAATGTTCATTCTAAGATTGACTCTTGGAAAAATCTTTACGTGCCAAGCATGCTAGAGCTCTAACAATTTATAATAAACCTTATAATTTTGGGTATCTGTTTTCAGGTTTTCGAATTACTTTAATCTATTGTCAAAATATATTGAAATATTTGTTCAATTCCCAGTTTTTTTTGTTTTTTAGCTTTTTTTAGTTTTTTTTTCTTTTTAGTTTTTTTACCTTTTTTTATTTTTTTATTTTTTACGTTTTTCTTTTTAGGTTTTTTCTTTTTTTAATTTTTTTTATATTTTAGTTTTTTTTATAGTTTCTTTTTCTTTTTAGTTTTTTTTAGTTTTTTACCTTTTTCCTTTTTTCAGTTTTCTTTTTCTTCTTTATTTTTCAGCGTCACTATGTTATAGTAAAATTTCTCTTTGAATTAACTATTTGAGCAGCTTCCTCGGCGGTTTCTTCTGTCATTTTAAGATCTATACTAAAAATTCCTCTTCACGTGCCAAGCTTGCTAAAGCTCAACAATTTATAATAAACCTCAAAATTTTAAGTATCTGTTTTAAGGTTTTCGAATTACTTTAATCTATTAAAGATTAAAGTAATAAAGTAGATTAAAGTAATTTACTTTAATCTATTAATCTATAGTCAAATATTTCGAAATATTTATTCAATTCCCAGTTTTTACATTTTAGTTTGTTTCTTTTTCTTCTTTATTTTTCAGACGTCATATGCAAACCCTCAACACAAAAATACATACAACTTATTTTTATATATATACTAGCTGTTGGGGTGGCGCTTCGCGCCACCCCAACACCTAGTTGGTGGGGCGCTTCGCACCCCCCAAGCCCCCCCGCGCACGTAAGTCGTTACGCGCCATATTAGTTACGCGCCATTGTAGTTGTGTCCCTGTGTCCCACCTGTGAATATAGATAGATTTATATATGTGTTTCAAACTACGTAAAAATTGCGAATGTACAACATTCTTGGCTTTCCCATTGTCTGTCCATATACAAAGCCGTATGTACTAATAATGACGTCATATGCAAACGCTCTTTTTACAAACAAACAAACATGCATACACACAACTCGTTTTTATATAGATAGATAGATAGATAGATACAATACAAATTAACTACGTAAAATTTGTGAATATACAACAGTCTTCGCTGTCCCATTGTCTGTGTTGCAATCTTTTAAATTGAAAAGGCAGATCCGTTGGAATCATGGGAATGCGAGGAATAAGAACAGCCTCACCCTCATAAGGCCCTGTCAAGATTGTGGCCTCTATTAGGTTTTCCATTGTTTTTTTTTTACGGCAAGTCGCGTGCCATTGCAAAGCTTTGGTGGGTTGATATTTCTTAAAAGTATTATTGGTACGCCTATTTTTAGTTGTAGCACGTGTGGTGGAAACCCTGAAGGATCTATGGAATTTAAAAATTCAGATGGATAATTAACCGCTTCATTTGGTTCCGAAATACAAATTAACTGCGTAAAACTTGCGAATATACAACATTCTTCGCTGTCCAATTCTCGCTGCATATAAATAGATTGTCAGGTTTACCGACCCTCGAACATGCAACGTACAATTGTCCATGGGAAAAACAATCAGTATTAAGATCAATACCACATTTTTTTAATGATTGACCTTGAGCTTTGTTAATGGTGATTGCAAATGCTAATCGAATTGGGAATTGCAATCTTTTAAATTGAAAAGGCAGATCCGTTGGAATCATGGGAATGCGAGGAATAAGAACAGCCTCACCCTCAAAAGGCCCTGTCAGGATTGTGGCCTCTATTAGGTTTTCCATTGTTTTTTTTTTACGGCAAGTCGAGTGCCATTGCAAAGCTTTGGTGGGTTTATATTTCTTAAAAGTATTATTGGTACGCCTATTTTTAGTTGTAGCACGTGTGGTGGAAACCCTGAAAGATCTATGGAATTTAAAAATTCAGATGGATAATTAACCGCTTCATTTGGTTCCAAAACTGTGTCGACTGACTTGTAAAGGACTGCCTGGTCTTGAATCTTGGTCAAAACAATATTGTTGATTTCGTGGACGTCTATATTTTTGGGTGCGAGAATCGCTCTTTCACTTAGCCATTTATTATTTTTATAATTTTTTAGAATATTCGGAAATACTTTTTCAATCAATTCATTTTTGGACGTCACTAAATTACAGAAATCAGCAGGTAGTTGTATACGTCCTGAAATTGAGTCTACTGGGAGCTTTCCGTTTCCCATTGCCAGCAATTGATCTGAAAATGTTTGACCAGAGTCATCGTTTTGCAATCGGACACGCATATTTGTAGTTAATTTTAATGTTTTTACGTGTGCCAGTAGACTCTTTGAGCATCTTCATCAGTCATTGTAAACTTAAACATTAATAGATTTCTACGCGAACATATGTCTTATATAACTTGAATGACGTTACCTTCAAAGCAAAAATGACGGCAACTAATTTCATGACGTCAGCCGAAACATGACGTCACCTGATCCACAGATCCACAGACAGACAGACAACTTATTTTTATATATATAGATAGAAGATATAATCTGGCGTAACAGACATAGTGTAACAGACATAACACACAAACAACTTATTTTTATATATATAGATATATTATATGAGAGGGATCCTGGAGAGTTTACTTTTCTGGAACTCGGCTACATCAATCAAAATTTTGGTTAATAAGATCTCTATTTTTCAGATCCAAGCAGAGTCATGTTCAGAGCAGTTGTAGTTTATTCAACGTTTATTTTGCTTTTCTCATCAAATTTCAAGGTGTTCTGTTCGGCAAAAATTATTCGGAACCAATTTATAGATGAAAATATAGAAGACGCAGATCCAGAGCATTATATAAACCTGCTAGATCCTGAAGAAACGAGAGAAGGCATAGAGGTAAAATGAATGTTCTTTTTTGAGATTAATAAGGTACATAACAAGAAGCAACGATTATTCATCAAGGGTTTTTTTGCAACTCAAATGCATAAAATGCAATTACTTCTAATAATTATAATAATGGCCTGAATTTTTTTTTCAATTGTATTTTTGCTTTTCGTAGCTAGGCAAACTGTGTCTCGTGTGTAAGCTTTCTGTCAGCATTTGGAAGCATCCAAGTGGTTCTATGTCATTTTTTATCATCGATCACCGATCTTTCTTCTGGCCTATGGGTCAACATTTCGAATTTTCAAGTGGCTATGCTTTAATAACAAACTTCGTAATGCATATGTGGTCAAACCACGTATTTTTGCCATATCGGCTTATTTTCCACCAAACTGGCGTATTTTGACGGTGACTGGCAGGAAAATTTTAAGTCATCCTTCCAGACGTAAAACTTGGCTTATTTTGACTGACCTGGCGTATTTTTGGCGTGAAATGCGCAATCTGAAAGAAATTATTTGCCTCATGGGGATCTAATTACGTTTTGTCAGGTAACAAAGCTGTAATCTTCGTATTCCATCTAACAGTATCAGCATATTCTTTACTGTCATAACAATTCTATAATTATCCTTTAATCCATCGAAACAAGACAAAGGAATTTGATAGATATCTACATCATTTTCCCCTCTTGAGACAATTAAATGAAAAAAACAAGTTTTTTAACTGAAAGTAAGGAGCGACATTAAAACTCAAAACGAACAGAAATTGCTCCGTATATTAATGGGGCTTTTCCCTCCTCAACGCCCCTTTCTTTACGCTAAAGTTTGACTATTTCTCTCAACTTTGCTTTTTAAAACAGTAAAAAACTTTAGTGTAAAGAGAGGAGCGTTGAGAAGGGAAAATCCCCTTTAATATACAGAGTAATTTCTGTTCGTTTCGATTTTCAATATCACTCCTTACTTTCAGTTAAAAAACTTTTTTTTCATTTAATTTCTGAACGTTTTTGAATTGATATATATTTGATTTTGGCTGTCCGCAGATGAATAATTAAATCAAATCTTGCACATTAATTTTTTTTGGCTAAATGGATTTTTCTTAGTTTTGATCGGAAGATTTTTGAGAAAAAAGGGGTGGGGTAGGAGGCCTAGTTGCCCTCCAATCTTTTGGTTACTTAAAAAGGCAACTAGAACTTTTAATTTTATACGAACGTTTTTACTAGTAGAAAATATACGTAACTTACGAATTAACTTACGTAACAAACTTCTATATTTGTGTATTTTTATTACGTAAATGAGGGGTTTCAACCCCTCATTAATGCCTCGCTCTTTACACTAAAACTTAAATTTTGTCCCCATTCTTTAAGAATGGCCCCTGAATCACAAAGGCCGTAGAATAAATAGTTGAAATTACTAAAGCTACTTTAGCATAAAGAGCGAGGTATTTAGGAGGAGATGAGCCCCACATATGGGTAATTATTTCTGTTTTCGTTTTAAGTTTTAATGCTGCTCCTTACTTTCAGTTGAAAAAACATTTCCATGTTTATTTTTTAATTGTTTTGTTTTTGTTTTAATAGTGCTAGAATATCCTGTGCTCCCTTCATAGATATTATCTTCTCTCATGACAAATTCCCCCATAGAAAGGTCCTCCCACGTAATCCCCTACCCTCAACCCCCCTCCCAACCAAAAAGTCCCCCTGAAAACGTCTGTACACTTTCCGATAACCATGACTATGCCTAAGCACTGGTCAAATTTTGTAACTTGCAGCCCCTACCCCTTGGACAATGAGGGAGTAAGACGTCCCCAAAGACATTGTTATTAGGTTTTTTGACTATGTTGAACAAAATGGCTATCTCAAAATTTTCATTCGTTGACTTTGGGAAAAAATGAGCGTGGGAGGAGGCCTAGGGGCCCTCCAATGTTTTTGGTCACTTAAAAAAGGCACTAGAACCTTTAATTTTCGTTAAAATGAGCCCTCTCAAGACATTCTAGCACCACTGGGTCGATACGATCACCCCTGGTAAAAAAAACAAATAAACACGCACCCGTGATCGGTCTTTTCATTTCAAGGATTTCAGTCAAGGATCTTTTCATTGTTATATACTTCTATTCAACACACGAATATAGCACTTTTCTTATTATTACGGTTGCACATAGGGCCAACCCTTCAACCAGTTTTCTGAAGGCAGGTTTCTCAACTTGGCTTTTATTCTGTTTTACTAGTCTCTTTTCAAAAAATTCCCCACTTTGGGTTCTTGCTCTTTCACAATTTGGCAGCTTTTCAGAGCTACTTGTATTAAGAAGAGAATATAATTCTTGCAGTTCCCACTCTTCCAAGCTTTCTTCATTTCCTTCGTCATTTATTAGGAGTCTTTTCCTTTCAGAAGACTTTTTATCTGCTTCCTCCTTGCATTTGGCAAATGCCTAATGCGAGCGAGGGGGGACACGCCACAAAAATGGCCTACCCTATTCCAACTACAAGAATGACTACTCCAATTTCCAATTTCGAAGGTTGCATGAGGTGTTTTGTATTTGGACTATATTTTCACGCATTCAGCAGGCCAGCGACTTCTTCACGAAATATCAGCATTGATTTACATTCAAATTCACCGCCCCAAAAATAGCTGCTTCGCAATTCTACATAAAAATTCTGTTCTTCATTTATAATTAAATAGAAAAACAAGTTTTTTTTTAACTGAAGGTAAGGAGCGACATTAAAACTTAAAACGAACAGAAATTACTCCGTGTATGAAAGAGGCTGTTCCCTCCTCAACGCTCCGCTCTTTGCGCTAAAGTTTGACTCTTTCTCTCAATTCTACTTTATAAAACAGTAAATAACTTCAGCGTAAAGAGCGGGACGTTGAGGAAGGAACAGCCCCTTTCATACATGGAGTAATTTCTGTTCGTTTTAAGTTTTAATGTCGCTCCCTACTTTCAGTTAAATAAGACTTGTTTTTTTTTTTTAATTCTGAACGTTTTAGAATTAATGGATGTTTGGTTTTGGCTCTCCGCGAATGAATAATTAAAACGAAATTGGTGTATCAATTTTCTTTTGCTAAACGGCTTTCTCTTAGTTTTAACCAGACGATTTTGAGAAAAAGCGTGAGAGAGGAGGCCTAGTTGCCCTTCAATTTTTCGGTTACTTAAAAAGGCAACTAGAATTTTTAATTTTTAACGAACGTTCTTATTAGTAAAAAATATACGTTACTTACAAATTAACTTACGTAACGAACTTCTATATTCGTATATTTTTTATTATGTATATGAGGGGTTTGCCCCTTCGTTAATACCTTGCTCTTTGCGCTAAAGCTTTAATTTTGTCCCAATTCTTTAAGATTGACCCCTGAACCACAAAGGCTGTAAAATAAATAGTTGAGATTACTAAAAATACTTTAGCGTAAAGAGCGAGGTATTTAGGAAGAGACGAGCCCCCCCCCCATATACGTTATAGTCTCTGTTATAGTCTCTGGTACTTACTTTCAGTGGAAAACACTTTTTTACATTTACTTTTTTTTAAATAATTATAGAAAACCCTGTGTCCTCTTCATGGAAATTCTCTTCTCCCATGACAAATTCCTCCAAGGGAAGATCCTCCCACGTAGCCCACTCACCTCACCCCCCAACCATAAAATCCCCCTGAAAAGGTTTGCACACTTCCAAATAACCATTACTGTGTGTAAACGCTGGTCAAAGTTTGTAACTTGCAGCCCCTCCCCCGGGGGCTGTGGGGGAGTAGGTCAGCCCCAAAGAAATAGTTGTCATGTTTTTTCGACTATGCTGAACAAAATGGCTATCTCAAAATTTTCATCCGTTGACTTTGGGAAAAAATGATCGTGGAGCGAGCCTCGGTGCCCTCCAATTTGTTTGATCACTTAAAAATGGAACTATAACTTTTAATTTCCGTTAAATTGAGCCCTCTCCCGTTATTCTAGGACTATCGAAAATTCCGTTTTTTAGAGTTTCGTTTACTATTGAGCCGGGTTGCTCCTTACTACAATTCATTACCACGAACTATTTGATAAGCCCAACATTTTGAAATGTATTCTAATTTCTAGACGACTTTAGTAAAGTTCAAGACAAAACTGTACTTGGTACTTAAGTAACGATAAGTAGACGAAAAATGTATTTAAGTATTTATTTAAGGACTTGGAACTGTACTTAAATATGTACTTAAGTACATATGTTTAAGTATCGATCCAACACTGAATTCAAGAAAAAATGCCATTTGGTACACTTAGTCATTCAAAGTAAAATAATTAAATATATTATAGAGTAAACAACTAATCTTTTCGTTAGGAATCTGCGCCGTTCAAAATTTGCTTTGTAATTCGCGCCGTCATAAAAATTAATATATCATAATATGCACTTACCATTATTGTTAAAACTTCCAGCCACAGTGCTGTTCTATTTGTAAATAATATGAAAAAAACTTCGTTTTCTTAAAGAGTTAAAGAGGCTGCGTCCCAAAGTCGAACCTTAAAACGTACAGGAATTAGAAGAGGCAGTTGGGGGGCTGCCGCCCCCCAAACCCCCCGCTTTTAAAGACTCTTTTGTACAGGTTTTTTGTTTTTTTGCTAACCCCCGCTCTTGGCTTCGGAAAGGCCCTCTTTTAATTAACAAAAAATTGAAATGAATGAATAATGGAATAACTTCGAAAAATGTTAAACACAGAGGACAGGAGAACCATTGCGCCGAAACTAGTAATTAGTAACAATGAAGTCCCCCCCACAAAAAAACCTGTACAAAAGAGTCTTTAAAAGCGGGGGGTTTGGGGGGCAGCAGCCCCCCAACTGCCTCTTCTAATTCCTGTACGTTTTAAGGTTCGACTTTGGGACGCAGCCTCTTTAACTCTTTAAGAGAACGAAGTTTTTTTCATATTATTTCTGTACGTTTTTCTACAATCCATGGTGGATGTAATTTAATAATTCCTGTACTCCTCGTAGAGGAATTAGGAGTGGAAGTTGGGTGGCTGCCGCCCCCCCCCCCGCTTTTAAATCATTGTATAAAATAGGAAAAAAAATAGATAGAATGACCGAAATGTTTCTTTTGCTCATAAGAAGCTAATATTCTGTTATCTCTCAAATGATAAGCAGTCCAGGTGTTAACAAAATTATACACTTTTATTTTGATCGCTACGTCCAAAAGCCTATAATAAAGAATTTATTCTAAAATGCCTTCTCATATAGGAAACATCTTTAGGTAATTATAGTAAATTATATATTATTTATCTTATTTAGCAACTATTTATATAAAATAAGTAAATATCCACGTTTCATTAAATCGAGAAAAACTTAAACTTCTTCAAAACATTTGAAAATTCACCTAAAAATTGGCAATGAGCACTTAAAGGCTATAAAATATATACTTAAAGCACATTTATATCACACTTATTTCGGACATCGCTGAGGATTGCCCCAGTTGCAAAGTCCCTAACAGGGTCAAAAGTCAGTTCTTTTGGACATGTATCTTACAGCTCCAGTCAACTCGTGCATTTCTGGAATGGAGCTGGATTTTTATGATGCTTGCAGTCATTCTCGCCGTGCCGAGCTGATTATTTTGATGTACTTGAATGTTGATATTCGTAACTTTTAAGAATTTCAAAAATTAACATGGGACTATTAGACTATTAGGACTATAAGAAGACTATTAGGAGAGGCAAACCCCCCGCTTTTAAAGACTCTTTTGTACAGGTTTAATTTTTTTTCATATTAATTCTGTACGTTTTTCTACAATCCATGGTGGATGTAATATAATAATTCCTGTACTCCTCGTACAGGAATTAGGAGAGGACCCCCCCCCGCTTTTAAATCATTGTATAAAATAGAAAAAAAATAGATAGAATGACCGAAATGTTTCTTTTGCTCATAAGAAGCTAATATTCTGTTATCTCTCAAATGATAAGCTGTCCAGGTGTTACCAAAATTTTTTTGATCTTGTAAAAAAAAACCGCCCGTAAGGGACTTGAACCCTTGACCCAAGGATTAAAAGTCTCACGCTCTACCGACTGAGCTAATCACTTGCATGTGTATAAATATAACTTCTCAATAAATTTTAAAAATTTCAAATTAACATGGGCTCTTATGGAGAGAAATGCGTTAATTAAGTAGCTAATGCGTGGTTTCTGGAAAACAGGGAAGGAGTTATTGGATCGAGCTAAAATTTCGCGGATAAGCTTCTGGGCCGTAGGGGACCTTAACTTGTGAATTTCAGCCCGATCAGACAACGTTAAAAGGGGGGGGGTGGGGTTGGGGGGTCGAAACTTTCGGGGGGTTAAGATTTTCCTATGAAACTTTCCAGGAAAATTACTCGGAGAATTCCGCATCGAATGAGTCTTCGTACACCCAGATCCGATGTCGGATGTGACCTGTAGGCGTCTAGAAAAAAAAAGAAAATGAATTTTAAGTGGCTATGCGTGGTTTCTGGAAAACAGGGAAGGAGTTATCGGATCGAGCTGAAATTTCGCGGATAAGCTCCTGGGCCCTAGGGAACCTTAACTTGTGAATTTCAGCCCGATCGGACAACGTTACGACGGGGTTGACGGTTCGAAACTTTCGGCCAGATTTTCCCCATGAAAGAAAAGTTGGAGAGGGATGAAATTTTGCAGGTTTCTTAGTTGGAGCTCGGGCTACGAAATGCATCCCTCCCCATCCCTCTGCGACCACTGGAACCGAAGATCGCTTAACATTGTCGTGGGTCGCCTCTTTATAGAGGCACGAGTGTGCCTCCTTGATGTCTCCCTTGTTATTTAGCATTTCAAGATCCACGGTTTAAAGGTCTTACCGTTATTTACTCTTAGTTCACCCGCCTGTTGGAGGCAAAATATACTTTTGTAGCCTAACTTATGGATATACAAACTTCCGATATTTTATGAAATTTCTACAAATTAATCTCAAATCAAAACATTCGAAATCAAAATAACAGACAAATTAAATAAAGAGAAAAGAAAGACAAAAATAAGAGACAAATAAGAGAAAAATACAAGTTTTTTCCAACGAAAAATAAGAGCATCTTTAAAACTGAAAACCAACAGAAATTCTTTGCGTATATGAGGGTGTGCCCTTCTTCAACTTTAACTCTTTACGCCATAGTTTGACTCTTTGTCACAATACATACATGTATGGTAAAAAATACAATGGCCTTTGAAAACAATAGGGGTACAGGGAAAACAGCTAAAAGTTTGAGCGAATCATTAATTAGTTCATTTTGGGTCCCCACCCCTGGGATAACCAAATGAAGAATTGGTGTTTATTCCAAATGAAGATGAAATTTGGATACGTAAATCAAGGGTTAAGGTTTGCAGGACATAATTGCCGATTCCGATGAAGAGTTAAAACCGTGACTAGGGCTACTGGAAAAAAGTCAGGGTGAAATATGAATTGACTGAGAGAGAGAATTCCCCAAGGAATCCAGAACAAAGAGGGAAAAATTTCAGTAATAGGGTCACTACTGGCCAACCAGTTGTGCGTTGAGCAAACCATCCATCATTCATGGCTCCCCAAAGGGACTCCTCCTCCCAAAAGACACCAAATCTTCCTTAGAGTTGATAGAACTTATCTCAGATTCCTTCTCAAGCTTTCCCAATCCAACCCAAAATTTAATATATCTCAATATTTCCACAAACCGTTGAATTACATTCAATCTTATATTATGAGAATCGGTAGTTTTTCTTAAAAGGTCTTGGACCTCTTCCTCCCTCCAATGCTTTTTCGTCTTACTGCAGTTTTGTAATTTTCCCACTGGGTCTTGGACCTCTTTGTCTCCCCTGAACCCATGTTTCTTCTTGTAATTTCGTAATTCTCCTATTTTTATTTATTTTCCACCACTTCAGGCTGAATCCGCCAATTTTGTCTCTTTTATATATTTTTTTTTCTTTTCCACTTTTCTCAACTTTGTCAATCGCGCAAAATAAATCATCATTAAATCTCAATTTGATTCCGGTGTCCATCATCTTTGACTGTATTTCTTCATTGTAGTTCCATTTAATATTTCTATTCTCCTTTTTGTTTTTATTTTTTGTCGTAGTAGAAATTAACTTGTCGCTAAGTGAAAATTGATTCTTAAACAATTAAATACAAAAAATAGGTTTTTTGAAATGAAAGTAAGGAGCGGCATTAAAACTTAAAACGAACAGAAATTACTCCCTATATGAAAAGGGTTTTCCTCCTCGACACCCCGCTCTTTACGCTAAAGTTTTTTATTGTTTTAAAAAGTAGAGTTGCGAGAAAGAATCAAACTTTAGCGCAAGGAGCGGGGTGTCGAGGAGGAAAGCCCCTTTCATATACGGAGTAATTTCTGTTCGTTTTAAGTTTTAATGTCGCTCCTTACTTTCATTTCAAAAAACTTGTTTTTTTAATTTAATTCCTGAAAGTTTTTGAATTAATGCATGTCTGATTTTGGCTCTCCGTACATAAATTATTAAAATGAAATTTGCATATTAATTCTTTTTTTGGCTAAATGGCTTTCTCTTAGTTTTGATCAGACGATTTTGAGAAATAAGAGGTGGGGAAGGAGGCCTAGTTGCCCTCTAATTTTTTGGTTACTTAAAAAAGGTAACTAGAACTTTTAGTTTTTAACGAACGTTTTTATTAGTAAAAAATATACGTAACTTAAGAATTAACTTACGTAACAAACTTTTATTTTATTATATTTTTGATTATATATATGAGGGGGTTTGTCCCCTCGTTAATACCTCGCTCTTCACACTAAATCTTAAGTTTTGTCCCAATTCTTTAAGAATGACCCCTGAATCAGAAAGGCCGTAGAATAAATAGTTGAAATTACTAAAAATAATTTAGCATAAAGAGCGAAGTATTTATCTCCTCCTAAATACATCGCTCTTTATGCTAAAGTATTTTTAGAACCCCTCATATGCGTAATAATCTCTGTTCGTTTTAAGTAGTAATGCTTCTCCTTACTTTCAAGTGAAAAAAAAATTTTCTTGTTTATATTTTCATTGTTTTTTTTTTAATAGTAATGCTAGAAAATCCTGCGCCCTTTTCATTGAATTTCTCTTCCCCCATGAAATATTCCTCCAAGGAAAGATCCTCCAATTTAGCCCCCTCCCCTGAACCCAGGCACGTACTCAGGATTTTTTTCGGGGGGGGGGGGCAAAACCTTCGAAACAGCAGATATGAAGTAGCACTTTTTTTATTTAGTAATGCGAAAAGCACGTATATCGGAAAATACAGACTAACTTTAATGTGTAGTATTGTAGTGGATGGGGGAGAGAAGAAGACTGAAGCCTCAAAAGTACGTTTTAGGCTCGGGTTATGTTCATAGCGATTTAGAACCAGTAATTAATCTATTATATCCCACTGAAAGGGAAATTTTAGGGTTAACAGTGCAATATGGATGCTGTGGGGGTAGTTCTTTTATTGCAAAAACGTAGATTTTAATTAAAAATGACTGTTTCCAAAATTGATCCATTAAAAGCTGTACATTATCCTGAAAGGGGGGATAAAAGCCCTAATATCAAGGATAATTCTATTTTGCTGTGGAAAACAAACTCTCTTTACAAAAAAAAAATAACAGCACAATTGCTAATTACTTAAAAGAGGATAAAAAGTTAGACAGAAAATGGGTTAATAATTGGGCAGTGCCTTGACCGGATAATAGCATAGCATGCTGTAAAATCCCCCAAAAAAGGCTTCACACATGTATCTAGATTCTTAATAAATGTCCTACTTTTGCCAGAAATCCCAAGAAACCATGGAATAATTTAACATTTGAAGAAGTTTCGGGGGGGGGGAGTCGGGGGGGCCCGAAGGCCCTCCTGTGTATGTGCCAGCCTGAACCCCACACCCAAACCAAAAAAATCCCCCTGAAAACGTCGGTACACTTCCCAATAACCATTACTGTATGTAAATAATATGAAAAAAACTTGGTTTTCTTAAAGAGTTAAAGAGGCTGCGTCCCAAAGTCGAACCTTAAAACGTACAGGAATTAGGAGAGGCAGTTGGGGGGCTGCCGCCCCCCAAACGCCCCGCTTTTAAAGACTCTTTTGTACAGGTTTTTTGTTGTGGGGGGCTGCCGCCCCCCTAACCCCCCGCTCTTGGCTTCGGAAAGGCCCTCTTTTAATTAACAAAACAAAAAACCTGTACAAAAGAGTCTTTAAAAGCGGGGGGTTTGGGGGGCGGCAGCACCCCAATTTCCTCTCCTAATTCCTGTACGTTTTAAGGTTCGACTTTGGGACGCAGCCTCTTTAACTCTTTAAGAAAACGAAGTTTTTTTCATATTTTTTCTGTACGTTTTTCTACAATCCATGGTGGATGTAATTTAATAATTCCTGTACTCCTCGTACAGGAATTAGGACTGCCTCTCCTAATTCCTGTACGTTTTAAGGTTCGACTTTGGGACGCAGCCTCTTTAACTCTTTAAGAAAACGAAGTTTTTTTCATATTTTGTGAAAAAAACCGCCCGATAAGGGACTTGAACCCTTGATCTTATGATTGAAAGTCCAACGCTCTACCGACTGAGCTAACCGGGCATGTTAGTAACAAACCTATGTTGTTGAATGTTGATATTCGTAACTTTTAAGAATTTCAAAAATTAACATGGGCTCTTATGGGGAAATGGGTTTTTCTAAGCTAGAAAATCGGGGGGTTAAGATTTTCCGACGAAACTTTCCAGGAAAATTACTCGGAGAATTCCGCGTCGAATGAGTCTTCGTACACCCAGATCCAAAGTCGGCTGTGACCTGTAGGCGTCGAGGAAAAAAAGGAGAACATGAACAATAAGTGGCTATGCGTGGTTTCTGGAAAACAGGGAAGGAGTTATCGGATCGAGCTGAAATTTTGCGGATAAGCTCCTGGGCCCTAGGGGACCTTAACTTGTGAATTTCAGCCCGATCGGACAACGTTAAAGGGGGGTGGGGTTGGGTGGTCGAAACTTTTGGCCAGATTTTCCCCATGAAGGAAAAGTCAGAGGGGGATGAAATTTGGCAGGTTTCTTAGTTGGAGCTCGGGCTACGAAATGCATCCCTCCCCATCCCTCTGCGCCCACTGGAACCGAAGATCGCTTAACATTGTCGTGGTTCGCCTCTTTAAAGAGGCACGAGTGTGCCTCCTTGACATTGGTCAAAGTTTGTAACTTGCAGCCCCTCCCCCAGGGACTGTGGGGGGTAAGTCATACCAAAGACATAGTTATTATGGTTTTCGACTATGCGGAACAAAATGGCTATTTCAAAATTTTTATCTGTTGACTTTGGGAAAAAATGAGCGTGGGAGGGGGCTAGGTGCCCTCCAATTTTTTTGGTCACTTAAAAAGGGCAGTAGAACTTTTCATTTCCGTTAGAATGAGCCCTCTTGTAACACTTTAGGACCACTTGGTCGATATGATGATCCCTGGGGAAAACAAACAAACAAACAAACAAACAAACAAACAAATAAACACGCACCCGTGATTTGTCTTCTGGCAAAAAATACGAAATCCCACATTTTTGTAGATTGGACCTTGAAATTTTTTCTATGGGGTTCTCTGATACGCTGAATGCGATGGTATGATTTTCGTTAGGATACTATGACTTTTAGGGGGTGTTTCCCCTATTTTCCAAAATAAGGTAAAACTTCTCAGGCTCGTAACTTTTGAGGACAAAGACTAAACTTGATGAAACTTATATATTTAAAATCAGCATAAAAATCTGATTCTTTTGATATACCTTTTAGCATCAAAATTCCGTTTTTTAGAGTTTCGTTTACTATTGAGTCGGGTCGCTCCTTACTACAGTTCGTTACCACGAACTGTTTGATAGATTCGCTTTGCATCTTTTTTCTCTCTTTTAGCTTTCTTTACTTTTACTACAGAAACAAAAATTCGTCATAAAAAGGGAATTGAATTCCGGAATTCGGTTTTTCTTCTTGTACTAAAATTGCTTGAACTTTATGAGGAAAAGCGCGTACAAGGAATTTATTCTCAGCTTCGTCGGGTACAAATAGTGCTTCATCTTTGTATATAGTTGTCGGCGTCTCGTATTCGTAACGTGTGTTTTGACGTTTTCTGTCTTTGATAATTTTCCTCACATTTTGTATCAATTTTGTATCTCGCTTTTTATACAGGGTAGCTTAGCCTCCAATTTTGTTTTATGGACCGGTCTACCATTCCCCTTGTCAACCAAGTTGCATATTTTTCTGTTATAATGTTTAATGTCTGATAAATGTCGCAGGGTCTATCACTCAATGACATTCCCTGACGGGTTTTGCAAGCTTGTGTAAGGGTTTTCATTGGAGCCTGATGATATATTTCATAGGCTTGAGTATCTTTTTCAATTTGATCTACCTCGCCATGCATTCTTTCATTAACTCTCGGTGCTTTCTTTTGGCTACATCTTTTCTTTGTTCCCTTTCTTTTCTGTCTATCTCTCTTTTCTTTTCCTTTCTTTCCATTAAAAAATTTGCATTAAATTCCTCCTCTTTTCGTATTAAAAAATTTAGCATTTGCATAAAATCTACATTATTGCTATTCGTGACTCCCAGCTGGACATTGAGCTCAAACTACTTTTGCTGGTTGGTCTACTTTGATTCCTTCTGTCGTTACATCTTTCAATTAATAACTTGGATCTGTTCGTTCAGTATTTCTTCGTCCCGTATCTGTATTATCTCTGACTGACATTGTTTCAAAATTCAGCTAACATCAAATTCAGCAAATTCTCAGAAAGAATAAGTTGTCGGAATGGTGCCATGAAATTCCCTGTAACAAAGATCACAATGGAATATCAACTGTTTTTCCTATGACAAATTGTTATTGAAAACCCGTTAACTGTTCAGATGGTCGGGCAAACATGGGATCCATTGTGACACATCATCAAAAACCGCCTTTTAGTCATTTCAACTCAATCTTTTTTGTTGGAATGGTGCTAAGGACATCCCAGAAAAAAATATCTCAAGGCGTAGCAACAAGGTCAGATTATGACTTTTTTAGCACATTGGTGAAAATTCAGAACAGTAGTGTAACTTTTTTCTCTCTTCTTTGGAAATATATTATATGTCTGGTCTTTGCAAAATTGCCACTTCATGGCATTCATCATTGCCACTGACATGGCATTCGGTCCGTTTCAAGGTCATACATGACTTTTAACATGGTTTAACTCACAAGCTCGTTACAAATTTCATCATTGGTATTATTCTGTTCAATGATCGTATCTGAAGGTCAACTATCAATGAAAATATTAACGCTCACCAGTGCTTTGTCTTTAATTTTCTTTGTGATATTATCTACCGATGCTCTTTTTATTTTGCAAGGGATCCACTGTCTATTACGACATTATTTTTGCATTAGTAACAGTTCCGACACTGAGACCAAATATGATTTATTGATAGACTGTCTTCTTATTACCTTTCGTTGAATGCTAATAACCTATAGTGAAGGTATTAACCACAGGTATCGTGTTACTCGTACTATGAGCAAGAAGTTGACTCTTTGTCAACTATTACTTTTTGGCATGCTTTATCTTTAAGCACTATCATCTTTGGAGATTTTATTCTAGGATATCCACTATCAGTAACGTTGAATTTTTTTGGTAATCCAAAGAAATTTAATCTGTCACTGTCATGACAATCCTCACATGCATTTCCAATGGTGTCATCATTAGTGCTTGTTTTGTAGTTCATATATTTGTCTTTGTCAGTATTCAATGCTGCGATAATTCTGTCATGTGAAAATACTTTCTTGAAGTGTTTCAACTTCATTTTTTCATCATTGCTATTTTTCTTTTCAGTGATGGTATATGTTGGTAAACTGGCAATGATACTATTATCGTTTACCGATACTTTGGTTTTCGTTGAATTTTCTTTAATTTGCTTTGTTATACTACTACTACTACTACTAATAATAACGCACTGCAGCACCAAGCCGCCTGAGGCCAACACAGATACGCACGCTCCTCCTCCAACCTAATCTATTTAAAACCTCCATCTTTAAATCCTCCCAGGAAGTTCCCATTTCATTTAAATCTTTATTTATGACATCCTCCCAACCCAGACAAGGAAGACCTGCTCTCCGTGTAGTCCCAGACGGTTGGCCAAAAAGGACAATCTTCGGTAATCTGTCATCCTTCATCCATAGAACGTGGCCTAGCCATCTCAACCTTTTCATTATAGCCCTAGAAAGCAGGATCGAACCACATTTTTCGTACAGCCTACTGTTGGAAATACGGTCAGTTTGTCGGGTACCCAGAACAATCCGTAGGCAATTTCGCTGGAAAAAATCTAGTAAATTTTCATCTGCTTTTCGGAGTGCCCATGCCTCAGAGCTATATTTGACCACTGTCATCACTGTAGCTTTCAAAATTCAAATCTTGGTTTGCAGACTTATCTGTCAATTCTTCCAAACATATTTTAACTGTGAAAAAACACCTTGAGCCTTAGCTATTCTACTTTTAATATCTTCACTGCTCCCATCATCTTTACTAGTAATACTACCAAGGTAACTGAAGCTGCCAACCTGATCAATCTTTTCGTTACCTAGTGTCACCTGTTCATCTTCACTTATTTCTAGCTTTAGTGACTTAGTCTTCTTAACATTAATGTTCAAGCCTATTTTAGCACCCTGAACTCACATAACCTCTAAAACTTCATTCATTTTGCTCACACTTTCACCTAATATGCTTAAATCATCAGCATAATCTAAGTCCAGGAGCGTTTTTCCTCCCTATTTGATTCCATAGTCTCCAATTGCCTTTCCTGTGCTCCTTAATACGAAGTCCATCAAAATGATCCATATAAAGGGGGATAGAACACAACCCTGCTTAATTCCTGATTTAATACAAAACCAGTTGCTAACCTCATTCCCTACCTTAACCGCAGCAGTATTATCCTCGTACATAGCACAAATCGCTTTAATGTATTTTTTATATTATCTACCAATGCTTTTTTTTTCATTTTACTTGTGATTTCATAGTCTATTACGACAATATTTTACGTAGATTGCAGTCCCGGGACGTTAAGAAGATATATTTTTTTTATTGATTCCTCAGTATGCTTGTCTTCTTCTTTTCTACTTTTGAATGCTAATGCCAGAAAGATGGCGATAGGACTTATAATTGGGTAATTTGTTACCAGCACCGTAAGCAAGAAGTTGGCCTTCATCGTCAACTAATAGTCTTATGATCGCATTCTCTTTGAGCCCTATCATCCTCTTTGGAAATTTTACTCTGGTATATCCATCACTGTGATGAGTGAATTTTCTTGGTACTCCAAAGGAATTTAACTCCTCACTCTTGTGACAATGCACATGTACACTTCCAATAAGATCC
Source organism: Artemia franciscana (assembly GCF_032884065.1). Classification (NCBI taxonomy): domain Eukaryota; kingdom Metazoa; phylum Arthropoda; class Branchiopoda; order Anostraca; family Artemiidae; genus Artemia; species Artemia franciscana. The sequence goes on from NC_088870.1 coordinate 26,417,086, forward strand.
CCATTATTGCTTGTTTCATAGTTCAGATATTTGTCTTTGTCAGTATTCAATGCTACGATAGATTTATCTTGTACCCACACCTTCTTAAAGCATATCCACTTTTAAAATATGATGTAAGTGCTTATCCTTCCAGTGCAAAGTTAATATTGACCAAAATATATAATAAGCATACTAGTATCGAGGATCAGCCATGGAGTACAACGGGGGCAGCCGCATAAGAAAATCCTGGATTCAGTGTCACTCAGAGTGGAATTGGTGGAGTTGGAGCTGCAGAATCGGGGGGTAGAAAGTGTGGATCTGGAACCGGAATTGGCGAAATCGGAACTGACAATACCGGAATGGGTGGAACCTAGACTGGGCCTGGAACTGGAGTAGGAGCCAGTAAAATGAGAATTGGAACCATTGTAACCAGGGCTAGAAGCGGGGAAAGTGGAACTGGGTATAGCTTTATTTTAAAAATCCTAAAAATACCTAGGGGTAATATGATTGGCTTGTAAAAACACAAAGCAATGGATTTAAAGCATGATTTATATCAGAAAAATGGCCGACTGTGCTTTATTAATAAATGATAAGCCCCGCTTTTTAAACGAAAATACCTGTCAGGATGTTTAAACGTATGAAAACGCTTAAGTTATGATGAAGATTGCCACATGGTATCATTGGTGACTACATATGCTTTGGAAATGATAGTTTGTGCCACAGGGTGCTACGGGTCTGTCACAGAGTGCTACTGATGAGGGGGCATGAACTATCTTGATGTTCGAAAATTGAAGAAAATATGCAGCTCAATGCTTCAAACTGTTTTTCTTGAAACAAGATGAAAATAATCAAATGTATAGTTCAAACTGAGTTGCCTTTGCTTAAAATATGGATGTATGTGACAAAAAATGAATTTTTGCTTGAAATATAATGCAAATGGCCTTCTAAATACCTTATTGCTTGAAACACATTAAAAATATGTAAATGTGTCCTTATAATTTTGTTGTTGCTCGAAACAAGATGAAAATATGTAAATGTATGTTTAAAAAATGATTTGTTGCAGGAAATACAATGAAAATATGTGTAGTCCAAAATGTGTTTTTTGATCGAAACTAGCAACAAATTTGTAAATGTCTGCTTCAAAAATGTGTTGGTGCTTGAAAACACAATGAAAACCTGTAAGTTGTACCTTCACTGTTTCTTGCTGGTCAAAACATGATGAAAATATCCAAATGTGGGTTTCAAAATGTTATGTTTCTGGAAATAAGATGGAAATAAGCAAATTTATGCAAGTTTTTGCTTAAACCAATAACACTAGCTCGTTGCTAGGGCGCAGTGAATGGATTTGGTTGCTAGGGATTTTCATAAGTAAATAATAACATCCCCTAGACTATTACACGGTGACCACGTGTTAGCAAAAGCAAAATAATCAATAACACTTAGTGGCTAAGGTGCTGCGGCTGGAGCTGCTTGCTAGGGCTTTGCTTAGGTAAACAATTAACTAATCCAATCAACCATGCATGTGCAATAGATCCAAAATCAAAAATAGTCGTTGGCTGCTAAGACACTGCGGTTCGAATTGGTTGCTAGTACATAGCAACCAGGTGTATATAATAGATCAATAATTAATAATGTCTGGTGGTTGTCCGGATCCCGGTTGAAAATGGTTGCTAGGGCCCCTGTTTGGAATGGTTGTTAGGTTGCTGTTGTGGGATAGATAGGGTCCAATGTCTTGAAGAAGGTTATGAGGAGAGGGCATATTAGGAAAAGAATTCTCGAAGAAAAACATGTTCTATTGTATTACAAAACAACCAGGTGTGCCTAATAGATCAATAGCACCAGCGTCTTGAGAGGCCAATAACTTCAGGTATACCCCCTATAGGTCAGCTCAAAGTCATTTTGGCGTCACTACTACTTTGATTAAAACTCTGAACAGGGAAACTTTAGTCTCTCACCGTGAACAAAAAGGAAATCCTTTTTTCCATTGGAAACGCTGATGTTTCCTTTTTTATTTTCCTTATTCTTGAGATTATCACATAGAACCAGTAGTTATAAAGTTTCGGGAGAGGGATGATCTAAACACCGAGAATTTCTTGGTTTGTTTCCAAAAATTTCAAGAATTATGCGTTATCTGGTATCGCGTAATTATTCATGTTGTCAATGAAACATTACAATACATTGACAGTTATCCCATCTAGTCTTTTGAAACAAAAATTCTATGGCAGCCAGTAGTCGGATGTAGTGTTGGAGTTGCTAACATCTTTTTTGGCATCATTCGAAGACCATGCATCCTGATTTCGCAACATTTGTTATCTCATATCTATTCCCTTGAGATAACAACTGAATCAACAACGCTTTTAACTTCTAAACAGTTTTCCATTGGTTTTATGAAATTTACCGGTGTTTTTGGTCTTGGAATTTTTTTGGGGGCTTAGAATTTTTCGGGGACTTCTTACATCATTCGCCTCATTTTTAAAATTCCCCGATACATAACAAGAAATTCTCGATGTAAGTACAAAAAAATAAGTCCCAAAAAAATTAATTTCATAAAATCAATGGAAAACTGCTTAGAAGCTAAAACTGCTGTCGATTCAGTTACAATCTCAAAAGACCAGACGTAAGGGCTATCACAGGATAGATTGTATCGTTTCACTGATAGCAGGAATGTTTACACAATACCAGATAATGCAGCATTCTATAGATTCTCGATGTCCCAAAATAATTCTATATAATCTATATGGTCCCCCATAGATTCCAAAAATCAATTCCAAAACATAATAATTGCTAAAAATGTTTTTTGACTAAGTTGTTATATCAAAAGACCTAATGTGAGGACTGTCACAGGATCTTATTGTTTCACTGACAACATGAATGATTACGCAATACCATATAACACATCCTTCTAGAAATTCTCGGAAACATGCCAAGAAATTCTCGGAAACCATGATGCATCTTCTTGGAATATTGTCAAAAAAGGTGTTAGCAACTCAAATAATGCATCGGAGTATGGGCTGCAACAGTATCTGTGTCTCAAAAGACCAGATGTTAGGGCTGCCACAGGATGCATTCTCACCAACAACATGGATAATTATGCGTCACCGGGTAACGGCATCATTTTTGAAATCCTCAGTGTCCCAGAATAATTCCTCAAAAAATTACAAGTCCAAAAATTATGTTTCAAAATAGTTTGAATACACGTGTTAGCTACGATCGTTGCTTGAAGATGCATGCCCAGTTTGGGGCCACAAGTGCATAACCTTTGATTACCTCAATGACGAAATTGAAACAAAACAAAAAAGAGCCTTAAAAATCATCAAAGGGACCAATTATATCAATAACGGATCTGCTCTCGCAGCTTTACGAGAACATCTTCTTGATTCATTCTTCTCGTGTGCTTTAATTTCAAATTGTTTGTATATAAAAAGTGACCGATGCGAAAATCCTGCATGAACAACTAGGCAAAGAAAATTGCCAATTGCCGCAATTGACGAAAATTGCCTATCGCAGCAACTTCTTGCGTGTGAACCTAAGCTAAGGATTGGGATTGCTTCTATCTCTTGTTTCATTTATTCTTTACCTGATAATCCTATCGTCCTGGATACCTGCTCCCATGCTTTTAGTAGCAGCACTGAGTTTTTGTGACCTTTTGCTTTCTTTTCATACATTATAGAATTAAACTGAACACCCATTATCAGCTTCTCAATATAATAAAATAAAAAAAACAAAGTTTTTCCAACTGAAATTAATGAGCGACATTAAAACTTAAAACGAACAGAAATTACTTCGTCTATGAAGGGGCTGCTCTTTTCGCTAAAGTTTGACTCTTTCTCTCAACTCTTCTTTTTAAAACAGTAAAAAACTTTAGCGTAAAGAGCAGGGCGTTGATGAGGAAGCAGCCCCTTTCATATACGAAGTAATTTCTATTCGTTTTAAGTTTTAATGTAGCTCCTTGCTTTCAGTTGAAAAAACTTGTTTTTTTTATTTAATTTCTGAACGTTTTTGAATAAATGCATGTTTTGATTTTGGCTCTTCGCAGAGGAATAATTAAAACGAACTTTGCATATTTATTTTTTTTGGCTAAATGGCTTTCTCATAATTTTAATCGAATGATTTTGAGAAAAAAAGAGCGGGGGAGGAAGCCTAGTTGCCCTCCAATTTTTTGGTTAATTAAAAAGGCAACTAGAACTTTTAAATTTTTACGAATCTTTTTATTAGTAAAAGATATACGTAACTTATATTTAGCTTATGTAAAGAATTTTTTATTCTCATGCTTTTATTACACATATGAGAGGGGTCGCCCCCTCGTCAGTACCTCTCTCTTTACACTAAATCTTAAATTTTGTCCCAATTCATTAAGTTTGACCCCTGAATCACAAAAGCCGTAGAATAAATAGTTGACATTACTAAAAATACTTTAGCGTATAGAACGAGGTATTAGGAGGAGGTGAGCCCCTCATATGGGTAATAATTTCTGTTCGTTTTAAGTTTTAATGCTGCTCCTTACTTCCAGCTGAAAAAAACCTTTTCATATTTATTTTTCCATTGTTTTTTTTTTTTAAATAATGCTAGTAAATCCTGCGCTCCCTTCATGGAAATTTTATTCCCCCATGACAAATTCCTCGATGGAAAGTTCCCCCAGTATATCCTCCTCTTCTCAACCCCTCCCCCCAACCAGAAAATCCTCCTTAAAACGCCTGTACACTTCCCAATAACCATTACTATATGTAAGCACTGGTCAAAGTTTGTAACTTGTAGCCCCTCCCACGGGGACTGTGGAGGAGTAAGTCGTCTTCAAAGACATAGTTATAAAGTTTTTCGACTACGCTGAATAAAATGGCTATCTCAGAATTTTGATCCGTTGACTTTGGGAAAATAATTAGCGTGGGAGGGGGCCTAGGTGCCCTGCAATTTTTTTGGTCACTTAAAAAGGGCACTAGAACTTTTCATTTCCGTTAGAATGAGCCCTCTCGCAACATTCTAGGACAACTGGGTCGATACGGTCACCCTTGGAAAAAAAAAAAAAAAAAAAAAAAAAAAAAAAAAAAAAAAAAAAAAAAAACATCCGTGATCTGCCTTCTGGCAAAAAAACAAAATACCGCATTTTTGTAGATAGGAGCTTGAAACTTCTACAATAGGGTTCTCTGATACGCTGAATCTGATGGTGTAATTTTCGTTAAGATTCTATGACTTTTAGGGGGTGTTTCCCCCTATTTTCTAAAATAACGCAAATTTTTCTCAGGCTCTTAACTTTTGATGCGTAAGACTAAACTTGATGAAACTTATATATTTAAAATCAGCATTAAAATGCGATTCTTTTGATGTAGCTATTGGTATCAAAATTCTATTTTTTAGAGTTTTGGTTTCTATTGAGCCGGGTCGCTCCTTACTACAGTTCGTTACCACGAACTGTTTGATTATCAGTGTCTTCCATTATACTGCTGTTGCTATAAAAATTACTTCATCGCCCGATTAAAATTCCATGTTCCAAGTTCCAAGTTCCTTAATGGAGCAACTAAAATTGTTCAAACTGGCAACTAAATTACAGTGATGGGCGATTTTTGCTCCTGTGTTAACATGTGTGTGAATCCAGAGTTAAAGTACGCAGGCATCGTCTTATGTGTAAGTTTGGACATTCCCTGTTTTTAAGCAATAAACACCTTTCCCTACTATCCATCGGCGCTGCAGTCAAACGAAACATTAGCCACAAGAACAGGCTTGAACCAGTGCAGCGCAGAACTAATTATATCAGTAAATCACACGTTCCTTTTTTATTAGTGTGATAATTCGTAGTTGGTGCTTAGTATGTTGTAAAAGATAATGTAAATTAGAGGTTAAATAGCTATAAGTACGATGTATATTTTTATTAAATTATTCTTGATTCCTGATACATTTTTTTCCTTAGTGGTCATTTCTCGTGCAGATATTTACAGTTAAAACACTGAAAAAACGAACTTAAACTTCATTAATCATCATATACATGTTTAAAAGACTAGATTTTTTACTATTTTATTAAACTTCCAAGGACAGAAAAAAAAATTTGCCGTCTTAACCCATGTTAAATCTACCTATACTTGAGAACATGATTTTCTAAGAATTTTGATTTGGTTGTTTCAAGATTCTGAGGTTTTTTGGGCAGTACTACGTATGTATGGATTCCCAAAAGCCGCTTCAGCTTCAGGGAAATCTTTATTTTGTTAAACTGTTTGTTGCCTTAGGTTTTAGCTCATTTCTCGCTGATTTTTTCTCCCCTTTTTGTGCTTTTGTGGCACCTATTACTACTACCAAAACCTGCAGAACTATACATGGAGATGTTTTCTATTAACAATGAAATTTCAGATTTTTCCTACTTTTTCAAATTATTTATATTTGTGTAAGTTTCCACTTAACCAATTTAAACAAATACATTTAATTTTCACTGTCCTAGCACCTGAATAATCTGTGTATGTTTCTAATTTAAAAAACGTTTCCAATTTTCAAATACAGTACGCAAGCTTGAATTTTACACAAATCTAATTCTTTTCATGCTAAAGTAAGTCGCAATCATCAAAAACCAACGAACAGTGGGAAAAGTAAATTAACAAAGCTAATAGAATCATAAGAAAATCTTCGTTTTAGCAACACTTTAATGTATGTTATTTGTGTTCTACCAGCCTACATGTTGGGTCTTATTTTGGTTAATAGGTGTTTGGTTTACAGAATATCAGACCTTTTTAACTCCTCGAATTAGCAAGCCTCGTCACTGACATTACATTCTAAAGAGTATCTGAGGCTCGATTCTAGTGAGAACCTTGTTTGTGTTGAAAATGGTGGCATTAGCACTTGGGATTACTTTTCTTTCACGTTATTCTGCCTTTCTTGAAAAAAAGGGTTTTAAGCTACATTCTACACACACACACAAAAAAACAATCAACGGTCTGTAAGTGACCGGTCTGTAAGTGAACTGGTTCATATTTTTAGATCTAGTTGTGATGGCATTTCTAAACTGATAGCGGTGACTCACTATCTATATCTCTTAAGATATAAAAGAGGAATGACACCAGATAAGCCTTTCAGATTGTTCGTGACAGGATATTATAACAAAAATTCCATAGGCTACTACGTGTCTGCGAGAGAAATATTCTAATAACACAATACTACTTACTTCCTTACTTACTCTGGAAGCGAGACTAGACGTAGTCGACGGTCACGTTGGTCAGGAAACAGAAGACATTAAATAACATTAATTTTACAATCATAAGAGTAATAGCAGTAATTCTTTATAGTATTTCACTAATAAGAAGCTGGTCTTTAGCCAGTTATTCTAGAATTCATCAAATTCCGTATGCTATTCGTATTTTCTGTTACAGGCGGGATATCCAAACGGAAAGTTTGAAGACACCGTGATGAATTATTTGCTGGCAAAACAGATTCTGAAGAATATTGAAGATAGCAAAGAACGTCTGCAAACAGTAAAAAGGTCTTATTGGAAGCAGTGTGCTTTCAATGCTGTATCCTGTTTTGGTCGCAAATAATACTTGAGCTTTAAACATGTATTTTTGGTTTTCAAAATAAACATAATATTGAATTGATTATATCGAATTGGCCATATTTTTGTGGAAGAAGTAAATACAAGTATGCTTTAACAGAGACGTTACTGTAGCCAGGTATGCACGCAGGGATATTATCCAGGGAAGAGTGAACAATTTAGGAGATCAAATTTGAGTAAAATTTTTGTGCGCATAACTTACGGTGCAACAACAAAAATTTTCTAATTGTCCATGAATAAAATTTAGATGAGCTTTCTTATTTGTCAGTTCAGTAATCACTTTCATACTAGAGCATTCTTATCCAGCCCTATTTTGTTGCTAGTACTGTATTATTATAAAGACCACAGATATGGTGTCTGGACACTTCGAGATGTGTCCAGACACCAGGTTTGGGGTCATTGTTCATTTAAGGATCTCATAACTCCAAAACCTCTTTCAATTTCTGGCAACATAAATTGTTTGTGGTATTCGAAAACGGTACTAGAATAAGTACGCGCATTTTTAATGAAACTTAACTTCATCCGATAACTGCGTATAAAAAAAACAAACAAACAAGGTTACATTAGAGAAAAAAAGACAGATACAAAAAAATTGTATTCTCGATTAGAGGCAACGCTATAGAGTTAAAGCTTCAATGTTTTTTTCCAGAGGCACTTCATATGGAAGGGTGATCAGATACACTTTGAAGGGGGCTCATTCGATTGGAAATCGGGAGTTCTAGCTTCCATTTAAGAGTCAAAAGTGATCCAAGGACTAGCCCATGCCCTCTTGTCCCTACATGTATCTGGTCCAAATTCAGAAATAGCAATTTGTTTAAAATAGCCAAAAGATTAGACAATAAAAACTCCCGGGTCGACACAATCCCCCAGAGCCTGGGGTCAAGGGTTGTAAATTTGCCCAAGAGGGTATATATGTTTTTTATAGAAGAGGTGATTGTATAAACTTTGGAGGAGGGTCATTTGATTGGAAGTCAAAAGTTCTAGTATACTTTTTAAGAGTCAAAAAGGATCTGAGGGTAACTATCCTACATGCCCTATTTTCCTCATTTACACCAAAAAGAAATTTTGAGATAGCCATTTTGTTCAAAACGGTCCAAATATCCTAGAACGATGCCTCCAGTGTTGACACCCCCCCAGAGTCTGTGGCCAAGGGTTGTAAGTTATTTCTCGATGGCATATAACGTTATTATGGAAGATGAGGTCGTATAAAATTTGGAGGGGGCTTATTTCATTAAAAATTCAAAGTTCTAGTTCACTTTTTAAGAGTCAAAAGGGGTCGGCGGGCAAGTAGTCCCCCACGCCCTTATTTCCCCAGACGCAACCGATCGAAATTTCCAGATAGACATTTTGTTCAAAACTGGCCACACTCATAAGATAATGCCCCCAGGGTTGAAAAAAAAAACCAAAAGCCTGGGAGCAAGGGTTATAATTTATAAAACAGGGGTTTATAAGGGTTTTTTTGGAATGGGTGGTCTTATAAGCTTTCGGAGAGATTCATTTGGCTGGAAATTGGAAGATTTAAATCCCTTTTCAAGAGTCAAAAGTGGTGGGAGGACAGCTAGCCCCCCACCCCCTATACTCTCGTTTCCCCCAATACATCCGATCAAAATTGTGAGATAGGTATTTTGCTCAAAAATATTCCAAAGGTTATATAACAATGCCTCCAGGGTTGATACAACCCCCAAGAGCCCAGAGAGAAGGGTAGTAAGTTATAAGCATATACGTTACAAGTCTTATAAGTGTTGGTTGAGTTTAGACCGTGAAAAACTATAGAAATATTCTTTTTGTAAAGCATTACAGAACTTCGGTAACAAAAACAAATAGAAAATAAAAAAATATGCAAAAGAAGTTTTTTTTGAAAGTTTTTAACAAAAAAAACTTTCAAAAAGAAAGTTTGTGAAAGAAAAGTAAAGAGCCACCCCTTTAAAGTAAACAAAGTAAACTTAGACCAGATAAGTTCCTATAATGATAAAATTCAACAATTCAACAGGTAACTAATAAAATATAATTGTATATTGTAATTCTTAATTCTAAAACGTGAAAAACGGTAGAAATAAACATTTTGTAAACCAATAAAAAACTTTGGTAATAAATACAAACAGAAATTAATTGAAAAAGCTTTCGAAGGAAAGAAGTTTTTCAAAGAAAAGTAAAGGAAAAACTTGACACCAGCAAAAATTAATTCCTATTATAGTCCACTCTAAAACTATGGCTGATCAGGCTGAAGTAGCCGCCAGGCGAGGAGATAGTCGTACTGTGTACGCTATAACGAAGGAGCTTGCGGGTATTTCGAAGGCTTCTTCAACCCAAGTTGAAAACAAAGAAGGCATCTCATTAACCCAGACGGATGACATAAACCGACGTTGGATGGAACATTTCACCGAGGTATTAAATCAGGTGCCTCCCAAGACTTCTTTAAATATCCCTGAAGAAGCACTGTTTGATCTTGAAATATATTCCGGACCTCTCTTGCTGAGCGAAGTAAAAGATGCTCTAATGACTTTGAAAAACGGAAAGGCAGCCGGTAACGATGGCATACCCCCAGAGCTGTTGAAATATGGTAGAAGCGCCCTAGCAGTGCCCATGTTTGAACTTTTGTCACGTGTTTGGGATGATGAAAAAGTCCCGAGTGAATGGTCAAAGGCAGTAATTGTAAAACTCTTCAAAAAAGGACAAAAGACTAAATGTGATAATTGGAGAGGCATCGCTTTACAATCAGTTGGCAGCAAGGTTTTGTGCCAAATTATACTCAATAGAATTCAAAGTAAAGTGGAGAAAGTTCTGAGAGATGAACAACATGGATTCCGCCAAAACAGATCGTGTTGTGACCTAATATTTAGCCTGAGAATCCTGCTCGAAGAATCTAACGAATGGCAGGTTCAACTACTCACAGTATTTATTGACTTTCTCAAGGCCATCGACTCGATACAGCGCGAGACCATGTGGAAAATTTTAATACATTACGGGATCCCGATTAAAATTGTAAATATAACTAAAGCGCTATACCTCGATATTATGTGTGCAGTACAAACCGAGGGTGGCCTAACGGACTGGTTTACCGTTCAGTCGGGTGTAAGGCAGGGCTGCATTCTATCGCCACTGTTATTTGCCATAGTCATAGATTTTGTGCTTCGTGGTGTAGCTTCAGTGGGGGTCTACAATTAAACCCACTAATAACCCTTCATGATGGTGTTTTTGCGGACGATATTGCACTCTTCGCTCACAAATCAGAAGATATACAACATAATATAAATGAACTTGAGCGTGTGGCAAATGCTGTTGGACTCTCCATAAACGCTAACAAGACTAAATCAATGTCAAATGCAGTCATTCCTGACTTAGCTGAGGGACTTTTGGTCAACAATGAGGAAATTGAAGTAGTGAGAGAGTTCAAATATCTAGGCAGCATTCTTATGCAAGATGCCAATCCTGAAAGAGAAATTTTGTGCCGAATAGCATTGACTGGCTCTGCCTTCAATTGTTTCAGAAATGTTTGGAGAAATAGAAAATATTCCCAGAAGCTAGAATTCATAATAGCAATGTTCTCTCCGTCCTTACATATGGTTGTGAAACTTGGATTATCACTGCGCAACTAGGAAAACGACTATGGGCATTCGATAATAACTGCCTAAGATATATTTTGAATATACATTGGACTGAGAGAATAAGAAATGATGAGATTTATACCATGACAAATCATACCCCCATCCTTGATGCCATTAGAAAGCGACGATGGATGTATTGGGGGCACATGGTGCGAATGGGTGATGGAAGGCTACCTCATGACATATGGTGTTGGATACCCCTTGGCCTCCACAAGTCAGGGAGACCCGAAATGACCGTTGGCAGGATGTTAGAGAAGGAGGCGAAGCTGGTGAGGTCTTCGATGGAGGAGCTTTGGTCGAAGGCTCAGGACAGGTCGTCGTCGCGAACCACTGTTGCTGCCTTATGCGCCCTCAGGCGTGGGAGGACCTAAGTCTAAGTAAGTAATAGATTTTGGAAACGGCTCATTCGATTGTAAATCGAAAGTTCTAGTTCGTTTTTAAGAGTCAAGAGTGATCGAAAGGCAACCATCCCTTCCGCGCCTCCTTTTCCCAAAATGCTTCCCATTGAAATGTTGAGATTGCCATTCTTTTCAAAATAGTCAAAATGTTAAATAACTATTGTTCTCCGTTTGATAACTCCCCCCTGCAGCCCATAGGGTAAGGGCTGTATACTAGTTTCACATTCTTAACATATGGCCTAAGGCTTTTATGGAAGCGGCACTCGTATTAAGTTCGAGAAGGGGGGCTCATCCGATTGGAAATCAAAATTTCTAGTGCCCTTTAAAGAGTCAGACGTAAGCGACAGGTAACCATGCCTCTTTAATGCCCTTTTTCCCCAAACAGAATCTGATCAAAATTTTGAAATGGTCATTTGGTTCAAAATAGTCAAAAGTCAAATAACTGTTGCTCCCGGGATGAAAAATACCCCACACTCATAAGGGCAAGGGCTCTAACTTTGCGAGTTGCCCATTGTTAACATAAAAGATTTTTACTGAAGGGTTATCGCATAGATTTTGAAGGGGGTTCATTTGATTAGAAAATGAAAGTTCTAGTTCCTTTTTAAGAGACAAAAGTAATCAAAGGGTGATCAACCACCCTCCCTCCTTTCCTGCAATGCATCTGGTCAAAACTTTGAGATTTCCATTTTATTCAAATTAGTCCAAAGGTCACATAATTATACCTACTGGGCTGAGAAAACATCCCACAGCCCCCAAGGGAAGGGCTGTAAGTTAGACGAGCCGTCTGTTGTTAACTAGTAAGGTTTTTATGTAAAAAGGAATCACATTAGCTTCAGAGGGAGCCCATTTGATTGGAAATCAGAATTCCTAGTTTCCCTTTTAAGAGTCAAAAGTGATGGAAGGACAAATAGGCCCCTGGCACTCTCTTTTCCACAAATTCATCTGATCATAATTTGAGTGTGCCATTTTTATTAAAATAAACCAAACATCAAATTACTATGCCTCTGGGGCTGACGAAACCCCCAAAGCCCCGAGGACTGTCAGAGCTGTGTCATGCTAGTTGTACATTGTTTAAATGTAAGGTTTTTATGGAAGGAGTGGTCATATTGATCTTTGAAAGGCCCATCCGATTTTAAATCGAAAGTTCTAGTTCGCTTTTTAGGAGTCGGGAGTGATCACAGGGCAACCAGCCCACCCTAACCTTTTTTCCAAAATACTTCAGATCAGATTTTGAGAAAACCATTTTGTTCATAATACTTCAAATGAGAAATAACTATGGTTGTGCGTTTGATAATCCGCCACCCGCAGCCAACGTGGCAAGGGCCATGTCTTATACATATAGCTCTTCCTAAAAGGGCCATAAACATAACTATATATATATATATATATATATATATATATATATATATATATATATATATATATATATATATATATATATATATATATATATATATATATATATATATATATATATATATATATATATATATATATATATATATATATATAGTTATAGCCTTTATACAACGGCTATAAGTGTAATAGAAGGCTCATTTAATTTTAAACCGAAAACTGTAGCTCCCTTATAAGAGTCAATATTGATCTAGTCCGACTTCGTATATTTGTGTGTGTGTTTTTTTTATTGCTCTCTCACCTTGCCTGTGTGACTGAGCGTCTGTTTGCAAGTCTCTGTGTCGGTCTTTGTGTTTTTTAGTGTCTGAATCCATATTTTTGTGTGTTTGTCTGTCTGAATTTGTATATTTGTGTTCTTTTGTCTCTCACCCACCGTGCCTGCATGACTGAGCGTCTGTTTGCTTGTCTCTGTGTCTGTTTTTGTTTTTTTTGTGCGTCTGATTCTGTGTTTTTGTGCCTGAATATGTTTTTAGTGTGTTCTTTTGTCTCTTTCCCACCTTGCCTTTTTGACTGAGCGTTTATTTGCATTTTTCCATGTCAGTCTTTGTGTTTTTTTGTGTCTAATTCTTTTTGTTTGTGTGTCTGACTTTGTGGTTTTGAGTGTGTTTTTTATCTCTCTCCCACGTTGCCTGTGTGACTGAGCGTCTGTTTGCCCATCTCTGTGTCTGTCTTTGTATTTTGAATTTCTGACACTGTACGTTTGTGTATCTAATTTTTGTAGTATAGGTTTTTGTCTCTCTCTCACCATTCGTGCGTGAGTCAGCACCTGTTTGCACGTTTCAGTGTCTGTTTTTGTGTTTTTTGTGACTGCTTCGGTGTGTTTGTTTGTTTTTGCGTTTGACTTTGTGTTTTTGTGTGTATTTTTATCTCTTTTCCACCGAGCCTGTGTGAGTGACCGTCTATTTGGATGTGTCTCTGTATGTTTTTGTGTTTTTGTGTGTCTGACTCTGTTTTTTTTTTTGTGTTTTGTCTCTCTCTCTCACCGTGCCTTTGTGACTGGGTGTCTATTTGTATTTCTTTGTGTCTGTCTATTGTTGTTGTGTGCCTTACTCTGGGTGTTTGTTTGTTTTTGTGTTTGTGTGGGTGTTTTTCTTTCCCTCCCACCATGCTTGTGCTACTGAGCATAATTTTACATATCTCTGTGTGTGCTTTTGTGTTTTTTTGTGCGCCCGACTCTGTTTTTGTGTGTCTTTTTTCCTTTCCCCCCTGTTTCTGCTTGATCGAGCGCCTCTTCGCATGTATCTGTGCCTGTCGGTGTTTTTGTATGTGTCTGATTCTGTGAGTTTGGGCGTCTGACTTTACGTTTGTGTGTGTGTTTGTCTCTCTCTCACCGTGCCTGTGTGAGTGAATGTCTGTTTCTCTGTCCATCTTTTTCTGTGATTAACTCTGTTTTTGTTTCTTTTTGCGTCTGAATTTGTGTTTTTAGTTGTTTTTTTTTGTCTCTCTTCCACCTTACACGTGTGAATGATTGTCCTGATCTCTCCGCTTTAAGCGTTTTCCAAGGTTTCCAGCCCTCCCCCCCTAATGACACTGGTTCCGGTCGGGATTTAAAATAAGAGATCTGAGTCTCAAGGACCTTTTAAATATAAATTTCATTAAGATAAGATCCCTCTTTCGTAAGTCGAAAATACCTCATTTTTTCTTTTTTTTAGAATTAACCCTTCCCCCAACTCCCCAAAAGAGAGCAGATCCGTTCCGGTTATGCCAATCCTGTATTAAGGACTTGTGCTTATTTTTACCACCAAGTTTCATCCCTATCCCTTCATTCCAAGCGTTTTCCAAGATTTTAGGTTCCGCCCCCCAACTTCCCCTTCATAGGCTCCGGTCGGGATTTAAAATAAGAACTCTGAGACACGATATCCTTGTAAACATCAAATTTCATTAAGATCCAATCACTCCTTCGTAAGTTAAAAATACCGCATTTTTTATTTTTCAGAATTAACCCTCCTTCCCCAACTCCCCCAAAGAGAGCGGATCCGTTCCAGTTATTTCAATCAAGTATCTAGGGCATACGATTATTTTTACCACCAAGTTTCATCCCGATCCCTCCACTCTCAGCATTTTTTTCTCAAGGTTTTAGGCCCACAACTCCCCCCATTATCACCGGATCCGGTCGGGATTTGAAAAAGAGCTCTGAGACACGATATCCTTCCAAACTTCAAATTTCATTAAGATCCGATCACTCCTTCGTAAGTTAAAAATACCTCATTTTTTCCGATTTAACCGTCCCCTTATTCCCCCCAGATGGTCAAATCGCAAAAATGACTATTTCTAATTTAATCTTGTCCGGTCCCTGATATGCCTGCCAAATTTCATCGCCCTAGCTTACCTGGAATCGCCTTAAGTAGCAAAGCCGTGACAGACAGACCGACAGACAGACAGACCGACAGAATTTGCGATTGCTATATGCCACTTGGTTAATGCCAAGTGCCATAAAAATGGATGCCATCAATAATATCATGTAAATAACTGATAGGAGGAGCAGCAAAACAATAAGGTGACGTAAAAGCAACCACACTGGAAAGGGAATAAAGCACACTGCTGGAAAGGGAATAAACAGTCTTAAGAAATATGCCAAGCTTCTCCGAAAGAGAACAAAATGGTGAAAATGAGATTCTTTATCTTCGAAATCCTTAACTGAGAAAGCTAAGAAGGAACATTACAGTTTTCTGCAGCTTCAGACTACGTTTCCTATTTGTGTCCCGTGGACAAGGATGATTATCAACGTGCTCCCAGAGTCATATCATAGACTTTTTATAGATTGATTAATCAATTTATTAGCTTAAAAAACAACGTTTGCTTATGCTGATGTTACTAGTCCTTTGAGCACGGATGGAATTGAAAGCTTTGACCCAACCTAAATTGTTTTGGTGTTTTGGTTGACAAAAGGAACAAAAATAACGTTCTAAGCTTCTCATGAGTCGAGAAATGATTCACCTATACAATTATGTATATTTTTACAGAACATGATTAGTTTCAGAGTAACAAGACAGGCATTGTAGAAGCTGTTTTTCCGTGTTCACTTATATATTACCTACTGGTAACCCAGTCAATCTTTACTTACTTACTTAACTCCCATCCGGCCGGGTTGGCTGATTCGAGGCTTCTACTCTAATGGCATCATAACAATATTTTCAGTAGGCCTCGGTGCCTCGGTGTTTGTTGCAGTCCTAAGCAGAACTGGAGTGAGGTGGTCAGAAAAGTTTTCCCGCCAGCCCTTAGGTCAGAGGCATTTCTTCTTTCTTCAAATGCTACTTTGGGCAGTTAAGCTGGGGACATAAGTTGTATGATAACAGCTCTTGCAGTAAAAGAATCAAAATTACATGCTGATTTCAAATATATAACTTTCATTAAGCTTACTGTTAATTACCAGAAGCTACGAGCCTGAGAAGATTTACTTAATTTTCTACAAAGGGGGAAACACCCCCGAAAAGTTAAGCAATCTTACTAGAAATCACACCATTAGATTTAGCAAATCAGAGAATCTTACTGTAGAGGTTTCAAGTTCCTATCTAGAAATTGTGGTTTTTTTTTTTTTTTTGCCAGAAAAAAGATCATGGATGCATGTTTACTTGTTTTTCAGAGGTGATCGTATTGAACCAACGGTTCTAGAAGATCGGGGGTAGGCTCGTTCAAACGGAAATTAAAAGATCTAGTCTCATTTTTAAGTGACTAAAATATTGGAGGGCATCCTCCAATATCCTCTTTATCCCCAAAGATATCTGACTAAAATTTTGAAACAGCTATTTGGTTCAGCGTAGTCGGAATTTCCATGATCCATCACAGCCTTTGGAATAGGGTTGTAAAATATGCAATTTGGTCATTGCTAACGTGTAGTATTTGTTACTGGGAAATTTACATAAATTTCCGTGATGTGATACTTTTCGGCGGGGTAAAAATTTTCCAGGGGAATTTTCCAGTGAAAATTTTGCAAGGGACAAATTTTTTGGATTTCAAATATGGAATTATCCTTATTTGTTTTACTTTCTCTTTAGTGCTTAAGTTTTCATGTGGAGAGAATGTTCCGGGGAAATTGTCCAGGAAAAATTTTTATGGCGGAATTCTCGAGGACGAGCGAATTTTCCGGGAGGTATTTTACATGGGAAAAATTTTGACTACGGGAACTTTCCGCTGGAAGAATTTTGTGTGTGGGGGATGTACAGAGGGAAACTTTCCATAAGTTGACGAAAACTCTGAAAATGACCAAGCTCCAAACAGATGAAGCAATAACATCTTAAAGGAATAAAGGGTTGAGCTGATTTAAAAACAGGCCCAATTACCCCTTTATGGGTATTTGAGTAGGCCTACTGTGGGATGGAATATTTTTTCAGGAACTTAAAATAGGATAGCTATGATTCCATATTAGAGCATGAATTTAAAATGTCGGAGATCTTTTTAAATGTTTTTAGAATTATCCCCTATTAATGGGCTTATTCAGAATTTTGTTTGGGGCGGGGCTATTTTTTTCGCTTGATGTCTCATATTTTTTTAAACACGTTCGACTTTGTTTATATGCAATTTTATGATTCAGACAATTTTTTTTAGGGGAGAGGTCGAACTTAGCCCATTAAATTAAGTTTTCATTAGAGCAAATGTCTAAGTTTACGAATTGAATCAATCGCCTTGCCTGACACTCATTGGAGATGGGCCCAATTTGACTTTAGACCCTTGTTTGCCTGTCATTCCGATGGTCCTATGAGAATTCTAAATTCTTGGTTCAACCTGCCTAAGACCATAAGTAGGCGTCCCTTGTTTACCTCTCATTCCAGACAATCTAATAGTCCTATGTCAATTTTAAATTTCTGGTCAACCTGCCTGAGACTCTAGGCGGGCATGATTTGCTAAAAGATAACAAACATGTATTGGTCCAATAAGAGAGGTATACTTACTTCCGTCGTTTACATGTGCCATTTAACCAAACCCTTCGAAAACTATAGGTTCTATGACTATCTAGCTTAGTTCTTCTACAGTGTTTCCACTATGGGGATTTCCCCCTAAAATGGGGACTTTTTAAGTCTTTTAGGGGCGAGAGTTTTTTTTAGGGATTTGGGGATTTTCTAGGGATTTTTCCTCTCCCATGGACTTTTAGGGAAATTTTTGGGGGGTTTTCCTTTAATTTGTTCATCATCATCATCTTCTTGATCAGAGAAGCAGGATAATTCGATTTAGGATCTGTTTCCTTGCGAATTGAACTTGGAATAACAGAGAAGAACTTCTTCAGTTGCTTAAAAAATTTTAACACTACACAGATTTTGAGATGTATAGAAGTCCTAAGTAACAAATTAGCAACAAAGAACTGTTTGAAACAGTTCCATGCTGATGTGGGCTTCAAACAATAATTTCAGTTTGGACTGTTTTCGATTAATGGAGTCATATAGTTTGTCATTTTTGGGTTGTTTTTTCATAAGATTATTTGGTAGATAGCATGTAATTTTTTTACAGGTCAAATAAATAAAGTTATATTATATTTTGATAGTTTTATAGGGTACGTAGTTGTTCTTACTATAGTAATTTTTTTTGATAAGCATTGCATGTACGATTCTTTTTCTCCACAGTACTTGTATGATGTTTACGATTTTTGTGCAAAATCAAAAAACTTGAACTCGAACTTGTAGCCAGCTTTATAAGTACTGACGTGAATAATAGAGGTAGGCTATAACTATTCGAACACCTCTCTTACCGTTTCATTACCCTAGTTTTTAACAGACAAACAAACTGACAGCCATTTTTTTTAAAAACAATGGCATATGTAGGAATAAATAGATTGTGTGTTTTTGGCAAGCCTACGTACCCAGGGGAAAATCATGAACCTTCATACTATAATTGGTAAATTTTTGGTTGTTCATTTTTTTTACTTTCAAATGAAGTGAACATACCACTCGATGTCTTTTTTTACGTTATTTACAAATATAACAATCACTTCTGTCGCAAATTGAAATTTAAGCACAATTTGAGCTCTTGAAACCAAAATATTTCTAGTTTTAAGGTATAAACAAAGCTTAAAACATTGGTCTCAGTATTGAACTTCCTGCAGAAGGACTATGTGGAATCAACTAGTGCTTTAGAAATCGATGTGAACAGTCGGAATTTTTAACTTCCCCTTGAAAGGGTTTACTTGGGTCCGAACGGACAAAATTCCTTCTGTACGTCAAGGTCAGATACCGCCGTTCAACATGATTCAATCGAAGTAGTTCTCAAAGCTGCACAGGCGTTCCATATCAAAGCAGTAGGCCAGATACAGAAAAGGTTCCATTTCGAAGACGACATTTACAAATACGCTAAAATACCTTTTTTTAGGAAGTATGGACAGATCCCATGGGACGGAACCAAAACCGAGCAGGACTGGAGGAGGCAGAGCCTCATCGATATTGAAAACGTAAAAACAATGGATGCCGTGACCTGCTGGTGTTTGGTATTGGTGAAAAAAAGGCTGCCGGAACAAAATTTGTATCCTAGCCTGAAACCGACAGTATTATGTATTTCCACTGTTCCATTTTCAAATGTCAATATCGAGAGGTTTTTCAGTGCTGTAAAAGTACTAAAAACTGACCGTCAGAATAAATTGAAAACATAAACTTTGTGGGGGATTGTAAAAACAAAATATGGAATGAAAAGGGTTCAAGAAAGTGTGGAATGTGAAGATTCACCTCATGAGAACGGTGAAAGCTTCAGCCACCATACAAAAAATTTTGTACAAAAAATATTACAAGTTACGATTGAACAGTATTAAACATCTTGTACTGTAATCTACATTACAGTATTACATTTTCTTTTTTATTTGCTTAATATTATTTGAAGTATATTTGAAGCTATTTGTATTTAGCTGATGGTTAAAATATGAGATAGGGAGAAGTGGTTCAGGGAGTAATTAGAAAATGGGAGGTTTTTAGGGATTTTGGAACTGAAGATGGGGATTTCTAGGGATTTTTCAGCTCCTTATTAGGGATTTAAAAAATGAGAAAGTGGAATCACTGTTCTTCTACCCTAGGATAGGAATGACGCATGGACAGATAATAGGTAGACATATCTATTAACAAATGACATCATTTTTATACAATCCTAATAAGGGGAGTTAATGCCAGATTTACCTCACACTCAATTGGACTATCTGTCTTAGCTTTTTGTTACAATTAGCCATGGCTTAATGCCCACACATATTCGAAAAAATATCAACCAATTTATTTACGCTAGTTTAAGATATACAGTTTGTATAGGCCACGAACTAGAGAGGAAGAATGTATATATCAAGTTGCTTTGTGATGCCATTTTCATAGTATTTAACTCCAGATTGAGATGCCCTTGGCAACCATTCTTAAAGACAAAATATCTAAAAGACAAAAACAATTGCTATCCCGTTAATCCTATCAAAATATGATTCCCTTGATATATTAATCGTAACCGAGCAAAAGGCTATAGCATAACAGGATACCTTTCCTCATCTCCCCTATGGAGATATCTGTTGTATGCTGAAGTAGAATTGTTTCCTCGGTTATTAATATTCTTGCCGATAAGCAATGATCGCATTGACTAAGTTACAAGTCATGCTGTCCCATGGGGTTAAATAGAGCAACCTTTTTAAGGACAATAAAAATACATTAGCACATAAATGGCTTTCTCCTGTGTCTACGTCCCCTGGTTTGGTATTATAAATGTAAGAGTCACATTATTTTACTAGAAATAACCAAAAGGAATATCAGAAGACAGATGTAAAAAAAAACAAAAAAAAAGAAACAGTCGTGTTTACTCTTTAACAGAAAACGATAGTGTACCACTTCCCCAGAAACGCAAAATTTGAGAATCCCCCCAGCAAAAAAAAAACTCCTTGAAAGTTTTAATTTAATCTCCCAGCCGTGAGACAAAACATGAAATGCTTATCAAACTAAACATCAAATATGCGACCTTTTAACAAGACTCTGATGAGCATAAAGCTACTAATTTCTGGTGATAATAAGAAGCCGACTCTAATAGTGTGAGTGAACAGTACATCACAGAAATAATGGCTTCAGCTACTTGTTGTTTTGTAACCCGAACCAGGTCAAGTAATGATAATTTGCACTGGTGATTTCTCTTTTCATTACAATAAAAAGTAGGTACATTTCAAGTTACCTTACTCATTTTGTTAACAAAGACACATCTAAGAGTCATTGGCTATTTTCATCAGAGTCGACGCACTTGTGTTGACTTCAGTAAAGAGGAAAGTACTCTAGTGACGTCAATTCACGAAAGTTAGAGGGGGGGGGGCAAGATATTTTTTTTCAAAATATGGGACGTTGGGGGCAAATTTGTATCTTCTTTTCCGTTTTTCAAATTAAAATGCCGAAAAATTTATTTTTTAAATTGAATAATCCTCTAAAAGTATTTTTCATAATTTGGCTGGGGGCATAAGAATCTAGAGGGTTGAAATCCCTCCCCCTGCCCCTAACAACTGACGTCACTGAAGTTCCCCCCATGAAATTTTTGCTGCGACACTGTATGGAAGGGACTAGTCGTCAAAACTTTAGAGGGGTTAATTTGATTGAAACTTGAAAGTTCTAGGGATCTTTTCTTAGACACAGTGATTGAAAGTAGGGGGTTGGGCAGCCAATGCCTATTTCTTGCCTATGCCTATTTCAATGCCTGTGGACTGTACCATTCTTTTTTGCAATTTCTATTCTCATCCAAGCAGACGGGAATTGGTGCTGATCTCCATAGTCATATGCTGTTGTAATCATGTCCTTATGGTATACTCACTCCCTGAGTTGATTACCATTTTGGTAAATTTTCCGTTTGATTTTCCTTCTATTTTATGTGTTTTCACAAATTTTTTCGTCCCGTATCTGTATTAAATAAAAAAAAAACAGGTTTTTTCAACTGAAAGTAAGAAACGGCATTAAAACGAACATAAATTATTCCGTATATGAAAAGGGTTGTCTCCTCCGTGACGCCTCGATCTTTACGCTAAAGTTTGACTCTTTCTTACAACTCTACTTTTTAAAACAATAACAAACTTTTGACTCTTTCTCAAAACTCTACTTTTTAAAACAACAACAAACGTTAGCATATAGAGCGAGGCCTCGAGGAGGGGACAACCCCTTTCATATAGGGAATGATTTCTGTTCACTTTAAATTTAATGTCGCTCCTTACTTTCAGTTGAAAAAAATTGTTTTCTTATTTAATTTCTGAATTTTTTTAATTTCTTTTGAATTAATGCATGTTTTTATTTTGGCTAACCGTACATGAATAATTAAAACGAAATTTGCTTATTAATTTTTTTTTTGCTAAATGGCTTTCTCATAGTTTTGATCGGACGATTTTGATAAAAAAAAGCGGTGGGGGAGGAGGCCTAGATGCCCTTCAATTTTTGGTTACTTAAAAAGGCAACTAGAACTTTTAATTTTTATACGAACGTTTTTATTAGTAATAAATATACGTAACTTCCGAATTAACTTACGTAGTGAACTTATATATTTGTATAATTTTATTACGTATATGAGGGGGTTCGCCCCCTCGTCAATACCTTTCTCTTTACGCTAAAGCTTGAAATTTGTCTCAGTTCTTTAAGAATGACCCATGAATCACAAAGGCCGTAGAATAAATAGTTGAAATTACTAAAAATACCTTTAGCGTAAAGAGCGAGGTATTGAGGAGGAGACAAACCCCCTTATATACTTAATGATTTCTGTTCGTTTTAATTTTTAATGCTGATCTATACTTCCAGTTCAAAATTTTGTTCTCATTTTTTTTTGTTTAAATAATGCTACAAAATCCTACACCCCCTTCATGGAAATTCTTTTCCCGATAAATTCCTCCATGAAAAGATCTTCCCACGCAACCCCTCCCTCCGACTCCTCCCCACCGTGAAAAGTCCCCCTGAAAACGTCTTCACACTTCCCAATAACCATTGCTATATGTAAACTGGTGAAAATTTTTAACTTGCAGCCCCTCCCCTGCAGACTGTAGGGGATTAAGTCGTCCCAAAAGACATATTTATTAGGTTTTTCGACTATGCTGAACAAAATGGCTATCTCAAAATTTTTATTCGGTGACTTTGGGAAAAATGTGCTTGGGAGGGGGCCTACGTGCCCTCCAATTTTTTTGGTCACTTAAAAAGGACACTAGAACTTTAATTTTTGTTAGAATGAGCCCTCTTGCAACATTCTAGGACCACTGGTTCGATACGATCACCCGTCGGGAAAAACAACAAAAAAACAAGAACACCAAAAAGCAAAAAAAAAAAACACGCATCCGTGATCTTGCTTCTGGCAAAAAAAAAATACAAAATTCCACATTTTTGTAGATAGGGGCTTGAAACTTTTACTATAGGGTACTCTGTACTCTGAACTCTGATACGCTGAATCTGTTGGTGTGATTTTAGTTAAGATTATATAACTTTTAAGAGGTGTTTCCCCTATTTTCTAAAATAAGGCAAATTTTCTCAGGCTCGTAACTTTTGATGGGTAAGACTAAACTTGATGAAGCTTATATATTTAAAATCAGCATTAAAATGCTATTCTTTCTACGTAAATATTGGCATTAAAATTCTGTTTTTTAGAATTTCAGTTACTATTGAGCCGGGTCGCTCCTTACTACAGTTCGTTACCACGAACTGTTTGATTATCTCTGACCGACTTTGTTTCAAGTTCAGCTATTATCGAAATAACTATTCAATCTACATGAAAATTATTTCTCGAAAGTCCAACTTATTTGGTCTCTTGTGAAAAATTGCTATGTCTCAATTAGCCGTGCGATATATTGATTCGCAAAATTTTATTATATTCCCAATAGGCGACGCCCATTCAGATTTAATAAAATAAAAAACTTGGATTTATATATTCCTTAAAGTATAAAGCTAAACAGATAATGCTTTATAAATCTAAATGATTATGAATTCGAAAAGTACTTACAGAAAAGGCCTTACCTTGACATTGGTTAATAATTATTAATATTGTAGATAACTTCGAAGACTGTATATGTGTTCGAAATATCCAGTTAAATAATTTTATATTTCACTGTCAATAAAAAGGTATCATCCCTATTTTGAACTGTTTTACTTTTATTAATATTGTTTATTACATTTGTTTATTGAAATTATTTATTACATTGTTTATTATTTTAAAAAAACTGACTTTTCATATTATCACATGACGACCCATTGACAACCCATAGCATATTATGATTTAGTTCAGCACTCCCCTCAACATTCCCTGAAAAACAGAAGAGCTGGGAGCTGGTTGCTCTCAAATCACTTTTGATTCCTAAAAAGCCCACTATCACTTTCACTTTCAAATCAAATGAGCACCATCTGAGGTTTTTACAACCACCCATTCCATAAAAACCTTACATGACTCCAAGGTACGACTCAAAACCCTATCCCCAGGACCCTGGGGGTTGTGTCAACCTTAGAAGCATTATTACGTTTTCTTTGGACTATTTTGAGCAAAATCACTATCTCACATTTTTTTTATCAGATTCGTTGGGTGAAGAAGAGTAGTCGGGGGGAGAAGGTCCAGCTGCTCTTCATAATTTTGACTCTTAAAAGGGAAATAGAAATTCCAATTTTCAACGAAATGAGCCTCCTCTACAGTTTATACAACCATCCCTTCAATAAAAACCTTAAATACCCCTGAGCACAACTTACAACCCTGGCCTTCAGGCTCTGGGGTTTTGTTTGCATTCCAAAAGCCTTGTTATATGATATTTGGACAATTTTGAATAAATGGTTTTCTCAAAATTTATATTAGATGCATTTCGAGACAATACGACGTGTGTGCGTGCGTGTGTTAGGCCGTAATAGTTTACACGACAAGGATAGGCATTTCAAGCCCCGCCCCCTCCCCACCCCAATCCACCAATCAACTGTCTTCCAGATGCAAGTGACGCAACATTGAGATGTCGCAAAGGTAGGTATTTACGAACCTGGTGGTTATTACACAATGGCTAGTAAATTTATGAATTTTAATTCTTTTTATGCTAGAAAAAAATATTTCTAAGAGTAGGTCTAGGTTTTTCCTAGCTTCCGATATGGCATAAGTAGTTTGGAGTAAGAAGTAGACATATAATAATTTATTGTACTGAATAAAAAATATACAAATAAAATAAAATATATACATAAATATAGTTTTCTTGTGAGAAATTCAGGAATGCTGGAGGAGAACCCTGTAAAGAAAAAAAATATTAATGATTTGTACAAATGCAAATGAAATTTGCAAAGGGGGTTACATTCTATTTGGCAATCTTGGTAACTACATTCCGATGGTCGGTAAACAAAGGTGTTATTGAAAACAGGGTTAGACATGTTTTGCAATTGTTGACATTTCAGAATTTCAATAGGTCATGGATTTTACAATATTGCACAAATTTCACAATATTGCATAATCTTGAGCAAAAGCTATAAAAGGCGAGGGTTAAAGATTATAGCACCAGTTACAGGTTTGATTACGATAAGAAAGTGTTCAGTGATTTTATATGGAAAGTGAAAATTTAAACAGTGGAAGTAGTCAGGGTTCTGGATTTTCAGAACCACCAGCGAAAAAGACAAAGAGTTTCAATTAATGGTAGCGACACACAAAACAGTGTTGACTCGCTAGTCCAAAATTTTTTGGATTCTAACGAAGATGATCTCTTCTTACAAGTAGATTTAGATAAACTAGGTCCTTCTGATCAGACCCAGCGTTTCAATTGATGGTAGCGACACAAAACAGTGTTGACTCACTAGTCCAAAATTTTTTGGATTCTAACGAAGATGATCTCTTCTTACAAGTAGATTTAGATAAACTGGGTCCTTCTAATCAGTTTGGAGGGGCTCAATTTGAATTGAATGGTAGCGACACACAAACCAGTGTTGACTCGCTAGTCCAAAATTTTTTAGATGATAACGACGATGATCTCTTCTTACAAGTAGATTTAGATCAACCGGGTCCTTCTAATCAGTTTGGAGGAGCTCAATTTGAATTGAAAGATCATGCCTTTCACAATTACTTAAGATCATATAGGTTTAAATCCAATGTCGCCTTTAAAACCCAAAGATCTGGCGAACTAGTCAATGTTTTGCTCCAAACTATCGGTGGAATAATAAGGCAAATTCAAGAGGAAGAACGTACTAGCGTAAGAGCTGAATTGGCAGTTAATGCAATTTTTAGCCGGGAAGATGAAGAGGATAGGACTGTCCCTTTGCTTTCGTACATGGAACGTTTTTGTAGAGGTGGGGATATAGATACAGAAATTGACAAATGCATCACAAAAATCAATGATCAGCGGAGAAGTATGCAGAAAATGAGAGTGGATTTTCACTTACAGGAATCCAGAGTCTCGACATTCATATTGCGAAATTTGACGGGGATTTTCCCATTCCCGTCGGCCGGAACGGTCCTCCAGTTCCGCAAGCCCTTGCTAGCAAAAGAGGAATTTTACAGATGCGATTCGACCAAAGATTGCAATGTTTCAAATGGTCAGTCTTGGCAGCGGGACATCAAGTTTTAAAAGACAATTCTAGTCAGTCTAATTTACTAGAGTTTAATAGGAATGGGCTAGAAGGAAGTCATGGAGAACCCGGTATTTTTCCAACCGTTACATTCAACTGTTTTGAGGGAAAATGGCCAGTCAAAATCAGCGATATCTCAAAATGGGAGCAAGAAAACGCCTCCGCCTCAGTAGGGATATGCGTATTACATTATAATGAACTAGAGAAAGCAATTTAAAATATTATGCCTATTTACTGTACGGAGAGTCGGATGATGCAGACTAAGCTCATTTTTGGCCTATCGTAAATCTAAGCCGTTTACTATCTTCAGGAAAAACAGCGCGATTCTTTTGCCCATACTGCCTGTCACCATCAAGGACTGAGGATAAAGTAAAACACCATATCGAAGCCTTATCTCCTCAAGGTTTACAAACAGTATATATGCCAAAGGGCGAAGAAGCAATAATCGAATTTAAGGATTTCTATAATAAAATTTCATTTCAATATAGAATTTTCGCAGATTTCGAGTCAATCATCAAAAAAGTTGACGAACCTATTCGAAAAGGAATAATTTCAGAGCACCGGCCAACAGCGTACGCACATGCCGTCGTCAAATACGGTACAAAACTGGAGCAATACCGAGAAGCCTATGGACCAACTTGCCATATTGACGGCATGATATTACTCATTCAAGACGCACAAAACTGCTTAGACGAAATATATGATACTTGTCACGAGATGATAATTACTGAAAAATATAGTCATAAATTTCAAGAGACTGATTGTGGTATATGTGAAAAACCCCTGATCAAAAAACCGAAAAAAGTAGGAGATAGAACTGTCAGACACCACTGCGATTATACTAAAGGACCGAATTTGGAATGTTTAGCTCACTCGACATGTAACACCGTTTTAAGACATCTACAGTACCAACCATTGGCTAAATCAAGCGAAAAATTTCTCACCTTAAAAATTAGCTGGTCCCGGAGCCTTGAAAATAACCAAGAACGCCGCTATTTAATTCTATTCTTTGACACTTTTGCATTCCTGCCAAAATCCTTGGAAAATTTGATTGCTGTACAAAAAGCTGAAGATCCGCAGTCTTTCCAAATCCTACGACAGAAATGTTCAAATGATCATCAATACAATCTACTTACGCAAAAGGGTGTTTTCCCGTATAGTTATATGGATAAATTTACACGGTTTGAAGAGCCAAGTTTACCATCTCAAGTATCTTTTTATGATGATCTCAACCAAAAGGATATAAGTACAGAAGAATACGCTCTTGCGCAAGAAGTTTGGGATGTCTTCGAGTGCAAAAATTTGTGGCATTATTGTGGAGTATATCTTGCATCAGACGTGTTAACTCTAGCCGATGTGTTTATGACCTTTGTTGAAGATGTACTAGATCTTTATAGTTTAGACCCAAATGCATATTTTTCAACACCATCTTTAGCATACCAACTAATGCTGAAATTTGCAGCTCCACATAAAATCCACTTAATTGAAGATTTAGAAATTCATCTTAAGATTGAAAAAGCTATATATGGTGGTCTGGTATTCCATAATGATCGGTACATTCAATGTGACCCTACTCATCCTGATAATCCGAGCTACGGTTTGTGTTTAGATCATAATGGACTATATGCAAACTGCATGTCAAATTATAAAACGCCAATTGGTGACTATAAAATTTTAGAATCTCATGATTACCCCGACTTTTCTACTATAAAAGAGAATGGAGAGTATGGCTATTTTATCACAGTTAGCGGAGAAATTCCACGAGAATTCCACGACTATTATCAAATGATGCCACACCCTATTTCCAGGCAGAAAATCTGCTTTAAAAATTTGTCCCCATACAACCAAAAACGCATAAAGGAAAACAAGATTCCATGGACGTCAACAAATAAATTGCTCGCATCCTTTGGCTACAAAAAGGAAATTACCCTACACCATACATACTTGAAATTCATACTCAATCATCATTTTCGTCTAGATAAGATCCATAGTGTAATTCAATTCAAACAGGAATTTTTTATGAAACCGTACATTGACCATTTTATGGAAAGAAGATCACAAACAAAATCTAAAACGAAGAGTGAGCTCTATAAGCTATTTAACAACACTATTTTTGGGAAATCTGTAGAGCAAGTACGAAAAAGGACGTCGTGTGTAGTTACAACAGATCTGAAAACTACAAGACGTCTGGTTGGAGACTGTAATATATCTTCTTTCTCAATAGTTAATGAGAATCTTACGCTGATATTTAGAAAAAAGAGACATGCCCTCCTGAACAAAAATATTGCAGCTGGTGCAGCCATCCTATCTATATCCAAGAAAATTATGGCTGAGACGTTTTGGGACAATCTAGTTCCATATTATGGTGGGCCTCTTTCTCGTAGAATTTATTTAGCTTATTCTGATACTGACTCAGTCTTTATTAAGATATTTACAAAGGATTTAGTCGGCGATTTGACATCCCCATCCCTCCAACCCATCATAGACTTTTCCAATTGGGACCCCATCAAATATCCCCATCTGGTAAATAGCCAGAAGAAGAATGAATTTGGCAGGCTTAAAAACGAACTAGGAAGCGATACGTTCATAGAATTAATCGCCGCTTCGCCTAAATGCTACTGTGTTGTAACGCAGAACGAGAAATTAAAGAAGGCTGCCAAAGGAACATTAAAGCATCTGATGAAGAAATATCTAACGGCGGAAAGATTTAAAGAAGCTGTTTTTGAAGGAAGGGTCATTAGAACTACAACAAACGCCATAAGATCTCTCAAGTTGAAATTATATACAATGGAAGTTGTCCGTACTGCCATCTCTGTTGTTTCGGACAAAGTATATATTTTTGATGATGGGATCACTACCCTTCCTCTTGGACATTACAAAATTGAAGAAATGAAGTGATCTCAGATATGATTGAAAATTTCAAAAACAAATTTAGTATTGTATAGAAAGTGCTAGTGAAAACATGTATACTACAGTTAGTTTTCTTTGTGAGTGTTTAGAAATCCTATGTCAGAATTTTATAGTACGATATAAATGCAAGTGTAAAACATTTATGGACTATAACAATTGGAACATTTTAAATAGTCAAGTGTGTATTTCATGCAATTCTTTACCTGAGCTACAGATAAGGCTCTTAGAAAACGGAAGAGAATGTAAATGCAGCAAAACAACAATTTTGGACGTTTTAACGTTGGATGCAAAATTAGCAGGCTATAGTAGCCATAGTGGGATATGTGACTTTGAAGATGCTAATAGTAACTGTTTACAGAACACAGTGTTATACTATATTGATAAAAAAGAAAGACAACCTCAAGAAGTTACAGCAATTATTCAAAAACGGAACAATCTTTTAATCCATTTTTGTGAAGACTGCAAGAACTTTCTAAAGGACATTTACAACCAACACTTTTTTTCTTAAGAGAACTGGATATAGATAATCTATAAGAGGAGTGGATAATCTTGAAAAGTGACAGTTTAAAGAAGAAAAGCAATCAGTCAACATGTTTAAAATTAAAACACCATTTCGGATGATTATTGCTGGCCCATCGATGTCGGGGAAAAGTGTTTTCATATCTAAATTAATTCAAGAAAACGAAAAACTATTTGAAAAGCCTCCAAGAGAAATTTACTATTGTTATCGAACATGGCAGACAATATATGATAAAATAAAAGAAGAAATGCCATACGTCCATTTTATTCAGAACTTCGAGATTCTTGAGAACCTCAAGTCAAATTCTTTAGTGATTTTTGATGACCTAGCAACGCACATGAAAAAGCACTCTGAAAAGCTGTTGGATTTATGGACAGTCGAATCTCATCATATGAACATTTCAGTGATATTAGTATTGCATAATCTTTTTCAACAAACAAAAAGTATTCGAACGATAAGTTTAAATACAAATATATTTGTATTATTTCGACAAGCACGAGATTAATCCTCTATTACAACTTTAAGGAAACAAATGTTCCCAGTAATCGCTCGCTATTTATTGGACAGCTATAAAATGGCAACCGATAAACCTTTTGGATACTTATTTATAAATTTGAATAGAAAGGATAGAAATCTTATGCTAACAAGTAACATTTTTGAAAAAGAAGCAACAGTATATCTACCACACGCATTGAAAAAGTGACACTAGTCCTGAGGATGGAACGAATGAAGCAACTTCATCCTTTTGTAGAGATTTTAGCTAAAGCTAAACCCAAGCTAAGACGTGCTTTATTACAAAATTCGGACAAGGATATTGTGAAAGCATTTTCAGAACTTTATTTAAATATCACCAATTCAAACATTTCGATGCCATTATGTCAAAAGAAACGGTGCACTCAACATCGTAAAATTATCCGTGATTTATCAGTTAAAAAGAAGAATATTAAACAGAAGCGCCGGAAAGTAGTGCAACAATGAAGTGGCTTTTTTGGTGTATTATTACCAATTATTGGAAGTTTAATTGGATCTTTACTTACCAGAAATGGCAGCAGTTCGACCGTACAAGCTCATTCCACTGGAGACAGCTATTCAGCCAAGGCAGCACTTTGAATATGAGATGGCTGATTTCTTGAATAACGATTCCACATCTGATTCTGAAAAATTACTTTTATTTCAATCTGCAATGTCTCGCCTTCAAAAGTATCGAAGTGATATGACAAAACCAATTAAAGTGGATGTTGTTTCAAAACTTAGCCTAGCCTCAGAGCCGCAACCCAGCGGACCGCTAGCATCACGACGGGACCCAACCGCGGTAAATCAGAATCCGCGTCCGTGCGCTGCGCTGGTAAATCAAAATCACGGTCCGGGCGTGGCGAACCTTTTTCACCACAGGCAAGCACACAAGAGTATGAAGGTCTTTTTGAGAAGCTCCCTGTATCCTACCTACAGTCTGCACAATTATTATATCATCACTTGCATGAACTGGATGGATTTGAAAATGAACGTGGATTTAACAATATAAAAATTCACGATAAGCTCTATAATGCAACAGATTTATTAACGGACCTGATTTCGAATAGGAAGTCACGACATGCTATTGATTCAAACATTTTAAACTTTTTGGCTGACAGCAATATGCCCCTCAGTCTAATCAGAAATAAAGGCATTTTAAAAGACGTGCAAAATTTAAGAGGAATCAGTTCAGAACAAGTCACTGAAAGTGACGGATCTTTTGCAAATGTCAACTCTACAGTTCTCGAGTCACCAAGCCAGTCACCAATCAAATCGGGACAACGATTCAAGACTGGTACTTTTAGAAGTCATTATCGACGACCATCAACAAGCCCAACACAGATTTTGTTACTAAGGAAATGGCAAAAAATGCAAAGCAAGCTTATGAAAATATTTGCAAGTTTGGCGCTCGTTCCTCTCCACGCCGTCTTGAATCGGCTGCAAATACATCTCAACAAGAAGCTCAAAAGTTTTTGGAGAAGCAAGAGTCCTATACTTTGCATATGAGAGCTGTTAAACCGAAACATTTTAGAAAAACTATAGCACTCTACCCCTTTGAGATTGCTCAAGCAGATTTAATGAGTTTGGATGGATCTTATGCCAAGCATAATGCACCGTACAAGTTTTTACTGGTCATTATTGATGTTTTTTCACGCAAACTTTTTGTAAAGCCACTGAAAAGTAAGCATGGAAGTGAAGTTGCAAAACAATTGGAGCAAGTGTTTTCTGAACAGACATTTAAAAAGATTCACATAGATAGAGGAAAGGAATTTTTGAATCCAAGTGTGAAAAAGACTCTTGAAAAGTATCAAGAAAGCTACAATAGTTGAAAGAAGCATACGTACACTTCGTTCTCATCCAAGTGCATTTTGTACTCATTTTAATACATTTTCTGTTGTACCAAGACTTGACTTAATTGTTTCTCTGTATAATAATTCACCGCATCGTAGCCTTGGAAATTTAGCACCGAATCAGGTAAACTTGCAAAATACACCTTATATTTCCGATTTTATGTATGGAAAAAGTGAAAGCAAGCAGAAAAAGCTTTAGAATCAATTACAAGTTGGACAAAGTGTTAGAATCTTACGTGGTAAAGGAATCTTTGAGAAAGGACAGTTTAATTTTACCAAAGAAATTTTTCGAATTGCTAGCGTTCAATCCATAGATCCAGTCACATTTAAATTAGTGGATTTGTCAGATGAGCCTGTTCTTGGATGTTTTTATCAGAGTGAACTACAAAAACTTCAAGAGCCCTATGAATACGTTATAGATAAAGTACTTAAACGGCGAACACATCCTGGAGTTAAACAGTTGCTCTGTTTATGATCAAACAAACAAAATTGCAGATTTCCTGACAAAGCTGAACCCCCCGATTGTGCTTCAAGGATCAGGATGGAAAATGGCCTTAGTATCCCTCCATTTAACCAACTCTTTCGATTCTTTGAGACAAGATCAAGACTATATTTTCAAATTATTTCGATTTGTTGGTGATAGGAAAGACCCAAGCCAACGTTTAGGCACTAAAATAACGCTTCCAAAGAATAAACGGTATAATACAATTCCGGAAACTATCAAAGACATGAATAATTTGGTTAATACCGGCAAAGACTCGGTTAATTTTCACTACAGTAAACTATATGATCGAATCTGTATGCTGGGACTAAAAGTCGGCGAATCCTGCTATCTTAGTGATGGTTTGCGAGAAGTTCTTGGATACAAAGAAAACATTATTGAGCCAGAACCGGATAATAATTTTCACCAGACTTATGGGATTGAAGGACCATTAGTCCCAGGACTTTACTACCAGCGTTCACGTATTGGAAATACATCTGCTCCCATCCTAAGAATTCTCCTGAGAAAAACGACAAACGAGGAAGTGATTAGCTATTCGTTCCAGCCACTTATTTATTTAGATATAAGTAGACAAAACATTGAAATTGTTCATTTTAGTTTTAGAACTGAAAAGAATAACATCATACCCATTAATAAAGGACTAATCTCGCTTACAGTCGAATTTAGAAAAGATGAATAGCCGTAGACAATTTGTTTGTCCCTCTGTAGACTGTTTTGTGAAAACAATACAAAATGGAGGTGGAATGGATTACTATCAAGGAAAAGCTACACCTATGGTTGGATATGGTGCCTTTAGCCATTTTTTGGGAAAAATGATGCGATTTGCCATACCTCTTTTAAGAAAATTTGTTGTTCCTGCGGCGTCTGATGTTGTTGGCAATACAATCACTGACTTTGAAAAAGGACAAGATTTTGGTTCATCCTTGAAAAAAATATACAAAATAAAGTACGTGACATTACGGAAAGTATGAAACAACGTGGAAGTGGTATAAGTAGACCACGCAAACGAAAACTGATCAGTTTGCATCGATCCAAGGTGAAAGCAAGACCTCTCCGGAAAATTAAGCGCTCAAAAGCAGATGTTTTTGGCGAAAAATGAGTTTCCTTCCAACCGAAGACAGTGTGTCTTCAGTTAGTTCAGCCATCAGCTATTTTCAAAGCCCAAATGTTGATGTATCTGTCAAGTCTGCATATTTTGATCCAATCTACCCAGTAGTCCCTTTATCAGATGGCTCACCTATTCACTTTCGCTTTTCAAGCAACAAAACTATTATTCTGATATGCGAAACAGTATTTTAGAGTTAAAAGTCAAAGTTTTTAAATCAGATGGAAATCCTGTAACAGATAGCGACAAAGTTTCATACGATGATGGGGGCATTATGAATACTTTATTCCAAAACATTCAAGTATTTGTCAATGATACGCTTGTATCGAGTGGTAATTCGTTAAGTGCCTACACTTCATTCGCATCGTATACATTATTAACGCCAAACAGTACAAAAAAATCGCGTGGTTCAAACTATGGTTTCTACACAAAAGAAGATGCTACTTTGGATGCTAAATTGGCGGTACTCGCCACTGAAACTTTACACCTTGCTGCTCGACCACCGCACGATTTCTTCATACTAAATCAGTTTATACCACCTGGATTAAAAACTGGCATAAAGTTTTTCCCATCATTGCCTAGATTCATTTTTTGAAAACTCGAAAAAGCCGCTCCTGATGTTACACTTACAATAAGTGAAGCAGTTTTACATATCCGAAAAGTAAATATTGTATCCTCGCTAGCATTGGCAGTAGAAAATGTCAAAGCAAGCGGAAGTAATCTGAAAATTATGATTCCAAAACTGATCCCTACAGCAAGAATTATTCCAACTGGAAGTCTCTCTTTTGCTGAAAGTTCATTGACAACATATGGACATCTCCCTTCAAAAGTTATTCTTGGCCTTGTAAAAACGTCGAATCAGCTGGGAAGCTACGAATCCATCCCGTTTAAATTTAAGCTTTTTCATCTATCTTCTCTGCATTTTAAAGTGAATGGACAGCCAATTTATTCACTAAGCTTTTCTGATTAGAGTTATAGACTTCTTTACGAAACGAGCATGCTAACTTTGGGAGGAGACGAAACAACTTTTGAAAATGGACTATCATATGATAAATGGATACGTGATTCTTCCCTTATGTGCTTGGATATTTCTGGAACTCCAGATCTATCTCTTATTAAAGACGGAACACTTCGATTAGACCTCACTTTTTCACAAGCTAAAGATGCGTCTGTTAGCCTTATAATTATCGGTTTTCAAAAGACATTTTTGGAAATTGACAATTCAGGAGCAGTATTTCTCCCGATTGCACCATGAATACGGATCAAGTGCTAGCTGTTTTAAAAAAGAACATTGTTGCTAAACAATACAAAAGTTTCTGCTTACCTTCCGACTTTCTTGATCGTCTTGCAAATACCAGTTTCCCGACAATCATTGTGGTGAATACCAGTCCATCTAGGCTGCTTTTTGGCCATTGGGTTGGTTTACTAGTGATGACCCGGAAGACTATTGAGGTTTTTGACACCTACGGAAGAAATTATTCTGAATGGAAAAATATCGGAGAATTTGAAGACAGATTTGAAATAGTGACTCAGAATCGAAGAAAAATTCAAAATACAATGACTATGG
Organism: Artemia franciscana; assembly: GCF_032884065.1. Taxonomy (NCBI): domain Eukaryota; kingdom Metazoa; phylum Arthropoda; class Branchiopoda; order Anostraca; family Artemiidae; genus Artemia; species Artemia franciscana. The sequence continues at coordinate 26,452,436 of NC_088870.1, forward strand.
CGTGTGGATTTCATGTTTTAGTGTTTATTATTTTACGCTTACGTCGTTATTCATTTCAAAGTATTGTTAATATTTTAACACCTAATTCGTTGTGGAATGATTTTTTAAGTGAGAATATTATTGTGAAATTCTTTAATGTTGATTTTAAAGCATTGTCTCCGTTCTGTATTGATAAGCATTGTGAACAAGTATCGCTTTCTTATTAAATTTTTGTATCTATCAGTTTTGTTCAATAAAAATTTTTAAACTCAAAAATGTGTTTATAGAAAGTTAGACATTTGAGACAACAAAGTATAAACATAAGAGGTTGAAAACTGGACCTTTTACGTACTTTTCTGGTGGAGACTCAAACCCAAGTCCGATATGAAAAGTTGGATATTCCAGTCCAATCTAGAAAATATATTCCAAACTGTATCTAGCCTAGGTAGATTTCTCTATTCAGACTTTGCAAGTCTTTAACTACAGGTACTAGTTGAAGTACAGTATAATTTTCTAAAACCTACCTATACTAGAAAACATAATTAAAAAAAAAACTTACCTCTTTCGAATGCAATCTATCCATAGGTATGCTTTCGTATTCACAGTCTAATCCAAAATTGTTGCAAACCCACATTTCACAATAAACCCAACGTATGAACAACGTTTTGGTCGCACCGCTAGCCGAGTTGAAACAAACGTATGAACAACAATTAAGAATTGCCCGGACCGACCGCTATCTGCGTAGAATCTAGTTTAATTTAAAATTGTATCGGATCACACGTAATTTTTCCATGTCTTTAACAGTAAACCCCCTTCGAAGTTTATATGACCACGCTTTTTAGAAAAACCTTATATTTCCCCAGGGAATAACTAACAATCCATGCCCTGAAGCCTCGGGGATTTATCATGTCTCAAAGACATAGTTTCTGGACAAATCAAATACGTTGAACAAAACGGCTATCTCAGAATGTGATTGGAAGTGCTTAGGGAAATGATCGGCTGGGGGGCATTTACCCTCCGATCACTTTCGATAAATAAAAAGGGTACTATTCCCCTCAATTTTGAATGCGAATGAACCCTTTTTGAAGTTTCTACGACAACACTTTCTATGAAAACCTTATATGACATTATTTTGTCATAAAAACCTTATATTTTTATATGACATTATTATTATAGACAACGATCTTCGTATTTATCCCTATGGTGATAATGGGAGAGTGCAATCACAAGCAACACTTGTACTGAAGTACCAATTACCAAAGGACTGCTTTTTTGGAATTATATCTAAACTAAGCGGTAGCCTACCTACAAATAATCAAAGTTTGTGGTATAGAGTGATCTAGTTAACAAAACTGCAGCAATGGAATAACGAATTTTTAATAGGTAATATTTGTGCTAACTCAATCAAAATAACTAAATAAAAATATCACGATTGAACAGAGAGAAATTCACAGAGGTGTGCTTTTGGCAGTGGTATTAAGGTTCTTGCAAAGTTTATATAAAGGAGAAACAATTAGAACAACACCAGATAAAATTATGAAAGCACCGGCAGCGTAGAAAGACATTTCATAATCACCAGTCTCGTCGAAGATCCAACCTTGAAAAAAATAATTGATGACAAAAATGATATGAAAGTTTATCACTCAATTTTTTTACTGTTGAGATAAGACAGTTTTAATCGTAAACTAAATTATAAAATATCAAAAATTTGTCTCTGCGATATACTCTGTTTTATGCAGAAGTGAGGAGGCATACCAAATTGTTGTTATATACAGTATATGAATCACTGGGGTAGCGAAAAAGCTAATATTTTGAATACCCATGAATCTTCTATGGACGACGAGCAAAAAAAAACATTGAAAGGTTAATTATTAAACATATATGACCCAACCCTTCCACTACCAGCCCCCTCAACCAGAAAAAATTGTTTCAGGTACTGTTCAATAAAAGTTACAGGATCTCGGGAGAATTTCAGGACTATAAATGATCAAAATGAAGGCTATCATAAATGTGTTAATTAGATATATAAGATCCCAGGCATTTTATTCTCTTTCTAAAAAAGACTGTCTACAACAAATTCAATTTGTTATTCATTTGCTATTCAACAAATGGAAAAACGAAAATGGTAATTCGAAAGAAAGACGTCAAAAGAGCAAAAAACGCGCAAATTATATGAATATATAAGAATTGTCATAAATACCCTTATACTTCAGGGGGGGGGGGGTAAACTTGGAGCACTTGCACTCCAAAGTGTATGCCTGCTAAAACTATTTGAATAGCAAAAATCTGCTTTTTCATTCTGAGAATATCTGTCGGTTTTTGCTTAATAGCTTTTAGGTATGTTTGAAACCAAGATCCGTACATCCCTTCACACCAATTCCTGTGCCTATCATTTCCCTTATATTTGCAATTTTAAATTTTGTAAGGAGGGTGTAACCCGTTGAGATTTGAAGCAGTTTTAATCGGTCATGTTTCCAGTATAGCTCCAAAATAAACTTACTTTAATTTTAGATAGGAATTATGCAGTGATATCTTGTAGGGGCAATCGTTCAGCATTAAAAAATTCCCATGCTTTCCAATGAAGAAGAGCGAGGACCCTTTGATTATTATGCTATCAACAAGGGTTATATAAAGTGCTCGAATACCACGTCATTGTACAGAGTGTTATACAAGTGATGAAACAGTGTTGAAAAGCGAAATACTATAACTATTCAAAACAGTCTCTCCACTTTCCTGAAAAAGATACCTTTTATGTTTTGTCATAAACTTACATTATAGTTTTTTTGCAATGTTTGGACAAATTGGTCGCCATTATGACAATGAAACGGCTTTTAAGATCTTTATTCCTTGGATTTATTTTTACAGGTTTGAGATCTCCTTGATTATTATGCTATCAACAAGGGTTGTGTAAAGTGCTCAAATACTACATCATTGTACAAAGTGCTGTACAAGCGATAAAACAGTACTGAAAAGCAAAATACTATAATTATTCAAAAAAGTTTCTCCAATTTACAGACAAATTTGATTAAAGGTTAGTTTTAGGCCAACCCTTCCATAGAATCTAATTTTGACACTAGAAACTTTTTTGCATAAATAATGATGCCATTTCCCTCGAAAAGATATCCCACAAAAATAAACAGAATGAAAATACAGTTCAGTCTTTTTCTAATAAACAGTCATGTCTATAAAAAATTCAAACAACACGGGTATGTTTCAAATACAATCACCTCTCTTTGATATTAAAGCCGAGTCAGTAGCAATGACTCGGAAAAATATACAGTCGCAGCGTTCAAAATTAAAATAGACTATATTGTTGTTTCTTTTGAAGACATCTCCCATTTCGTTTTAATTATCATTTAAGCCAATTATTCTGTTTTTTTAATATTCAGAGAATATGATCTTAGAGCAAATTCTCTGTTATTAAAAGGGAAAAATTTCCACGCTTGTAATGGGATCAGTTTTACCTTTGTGTTCAAAAGTATATGTTTAGAAAAAAATACGGTTTAAAATCCAAATAGCAACTTTGAGCAATATTGATGTCGTTATTACTCTTTGAAAGAAAATATATTTGGCATAGGGCCAGAGGAAAAATCCTTGTAAATTTAAAAATAAATAATTTTTGAATCAAAAAGAAAAAAAAAAACTCATGAAAACTAAGAATCGAAAACGACAACAGAAAACTGAAATGGGCTCTCCGTTTTCTGTTGCATGTGGTATATTTTATTCAAATTTCAATAATAGCATTAGTCTTAAGAACATAGTACTTGGGTGTATACCTTTAATTTTTGAACTACGATAGTTAATTATTTGTTTTATTTTTCTTGTAAGAATTGAATTACTGGTTTTTCTGGGCTCATTTCAATTCTGTGGCTATTTACTAAAATAATACGTTGTGGAGTATCTTTCAAAGCATTATCAGTATTTATTTGTAACATTGCAAATATCAATGTACCGCACAGTAATATTGTTTCAAAGTAATGCACTTTTTCACTTGTTAGAACAGAATTGTTCTTTCTCGTACATTTCAAGTCCGAGCTCTCTTTATTTTAAAGTGGGATTTTGTATCTCTTCATTTTATAACCTTTTCCTTGAGACTAATATTATTTGACAAAGAGAGTAATATCTTCGAACTTAACATTACGAAGATGTAACAAGAACATTTGAACCATTAACCCTTTTAAGCTCAAAGAAATAAAAAAATATTAACAGCTATGTTTTGAACTAGTTAGTTCTAAATTGCTTTAGGGGGGTAAATCCTTATGATATTTTGTTCAACAATGTAATGCTCTTGGGAAATTAATAGCATAAAACAGAGGATCCAATACAAGAGGAAAATAACACGTGGAAACTCCCAAAGAAATGATATGTATATAAAAAGTTGATTTGTAGTCATAGCTCGGCTAAACATCTGGGTATGAAGCGAAATACAAAAGTTCAAAAGACCTTACATGTAAATGTATGATTAAGTTTAAACTGTATTAAGATTTTCTCGCTACAAATTTTAAACAGGCACCACCCATCAACAATTCCAGCAATGACTTATTAAACACCTGACTCTCAACTGAAAAGTGTTCTCACTCCTAGCATTCCCAGGATTCCAACGGATCTGTCTTTTCAATTTAAAAGATTGCAATTCCCAGTTCGATTAAAATTTGCAATCACCATCAACAAAGCTCGAGACCAATCACTAGAAAAATGAGGTATAAATCTGAATACTGATTGTTTTTCCCATGGACAATTATATGTTGCATGTTCAAGAGTCGGTAAACCTGACAATCTATTTATATGCACCGACAATGGGACAACGAAGAATGTTGTATATCCACAAGTTTTACGCAGTTAAAAATTAGCACCTTGCATACGCGTTGCTGGGGCGCGTAGCGTTACAGCAACGCGTGGCAGGGGTGCTACAACCTGTTACTGAGGCGCAAAGAAAAATATTGACACCCCACGTATTGCTGGCGCGCCACGCGTTGCTGTGGCGCGCAGCACCACAGCAACGCGCGGCACGGGTCAGGTAGTAATCTATAAAACTGAGGACAAAAGGTGTTTGACAACTCAGGCACGTCTCAATTATTAATCTGAGAGTGGAAGTTTGGCCGACTCATTCTCTTCCTTTTCTAAAACCGCACTGTTCCTTTTTAAAACTTTGTCTACAGCATCTCTCAGTCTAAAAAGTATCATATTACTTAGTAATTTGCTACCTAGTGACCAGACTAATGCCACAATAATTACCACATTCACTTTTATCATCTTTCTTATTCAGTGGTTTAATTAAGGTTTTCCTAAAATTGCTAGGTACTTTCCCCTTTTCAAAAATCATATTCATAATCCTCAGTAGCTTATTGCTAACCTCACAGCCACCATACTTAAGAACTCATTTACTACATTATCAGCACCTGGAGCCTTATTATTTTTTTAATCCTTTTGGTACTGTCGCTAAATCTCACAAAACAAATCTTTCTTCACATCCAAGGTATCACAAACTTTATCATTTTCCTCTATATCTTTTCCTGCAATTCTCTTTTGGTTTAGCACATTCTCAAAATGTTCTTCCTATCTCTTCTTTAACTATCCTTATAACTAATTGTAGTTCCTATCTTTAACTGGGACGAGTGCGGATTCACTACTCCCTCTCAATTTATTAACATGCCAGTACAATATTTTACTATTATGCCGTCTAGCTGCATCTTCTAGATCCTCGGCAATTTTATTCATGGCCTCATTTCACACCTGCTTAGTTCAAATTTTACTGCTTTCTCTACTTTCTTTACCCTCCTTCTGTTTTCATATGATCTATAGCCCAGATTATTCTTGTACAAGCCCCTTTTCCTCTCTATTAAAAATAAAGCCTTTTCACTGATATTCCTATCCTAGCTACAGTCCTAACTTTTTTTTCCCTAAGACACCATGAGAAACTTCAGAAATTGTTTTTCTAAAATTATTCAATCTATTTTCCAAATTGCAAAATTTTAAACCATCCAGTTTAGTATTAAACCGTTCCTGAAAATTTCCCTCAAATGCTCATCCTGGAGCCTACGAACATCATACCTTCCCGGAAAGTAGTTACCCTTCCGAAATTTCAGCTTTAAAGCAACCCTAGACCCTACTAGATGGTGATCTTCATTTTTATCATCAATAACAGCACTCCTATACACCCTGGTATCTTGTACTGGTCCGATCAGTCTTCGGTTTACAATAACATCCTCAATAAGGTTTGCTGCATTACCATCACCTGAATGCTGTGTTAACTTATGGGCCACTTTATGACCAAACGTCGTATTGGTTATAACTAGATTGTTATACCTACAAAATTGCAAACACTTGTAGCCATTACTGTTTTCTTTTCCTACATCAAATTTACCTAGGCTAGGATACCATCTAACCCTATTTCTACCAACCTGGGCGTTAGAATCTGCCAGTAAAAACAGCATATTTATGCCTGGGAACCTGTCTATTTGCTCCTGTAACTGCAAGTTAAATTCCTCTAAGTCACTAGTATCTCGTCAGTCGGTTATACGGGGGCATATACTACTATAATTGATCCCCTGAAGTTTTTAGTTATAAAATGAGCGATTAGTATTCAATTATTAATACCTTCCCAGTCTGAACAAGAATTAGCAACATCCTTATTCATCACGAGCCCTGCTTCATGTCTATGTACTCCACCCTTCCTGTCTGAGTAAACAAATTCTAAATAACCTAATTTCCTGCTTCCTACCCCTGGGATATTCAGTGTCTGAAACTCCTAATAAGTCCAGTTCGAGCCGTCTTTTAGAAACGTCAGTCCCCTTTCTACCTTCTGTAACTCCGGCAATAAATCCCTCATTTTAACATCTACCTCTCACAACACAGAATTTTGCCCTATAGCTCCCCCATCCCTCCAGAAATCAACGATTTTTCCGAAAGACTTGAATATAGTCATTCTCATCATGCTGGTCATTCAATGACCCATGTTTAACATGTTTAACATCATGCCATGTCCCCCTTTCTATCTGTTGAGTTAATTCCATCTCAGCAAGCTACCTGCTGTCCTCTTTTCCTCTCAGGGCTCCTGGATCCCACAGTTAAACACAAGGAAAGTTGCCCCCTTTTTAACCAATGATTATCCTCTCCGACGTTCCTTGTTACGACCACCAAAAGCGTGGATTTTGACAAGTTGACTGTACTAGAGGCGCACTGTCAAATGCGTAAAATTTATGTAATTGCCATAGCAGAGGTCCAAACACGGAATCCTGATCTATCAAAAAGCCGAACTGTATGTAAGGAGCGACTCAGCCCAATAGCAACCGAAACTCTAAAAAACGGAATTTTTATAACAAAATATATATAATAAGAATCGGTTTTTTACATGATTCTAAATATAGAAGATTGATTAAGTTTAATGTTACCCTTCAAAAGCTGTATGCCTGAGAAAATTTGCCTGATTATTGAAAAAGGGAGGAACCCTAAAAGTCAAGGCATTTTATGGAAAATCACTCCATCAGATTCAGCGCATCAGAGAACCTACTGTTGACTTTTCAAGCTCCCGTCTGTGAAAATGTGTTCTTCCCAGGGATGGTTGTATCGAACAAAGAGTCCTACAACATCGGGGGAGGGCTCATTTGAATTGAAATTGAAAGTTCCAATTTCCTTTTTAAGCGATCAAAAAGATTGGAGGGTAGTTAGCCTCCTTTTCCCCAAAGTCGTCTGATCATACTTTTGAAATCGCCATTTTGCTCAGCATAGTTGAGAGGTCTAATAAATATGCCTTTAAGGATGACATGACCCCCACAGCCCCTAGGGAAAATGCCAAGAGTAATGAAATACACCCATTATTTATATATCGTAGGCTATTTGTTATTGGGAAGTATATAGTCATTTTCAGGGAGATTTTCCCAGGGGATATTTTCTACGGAGAAAATTTATTGTTAGGGGAAGTAAGTCTCCGGGAGTGAGCTTTCAAGGGGAAATTTTACACGGGGTAATTTCCTAGAATTCATACACAAAATTTGTTTCATTTATCTTACTTTCTCTTTGGTGTCTTAATTCTACATGTGGTGATGTTCTGGGGATATTGTCCAGACATTTTAAGCGGGATTGGAGTTACCTTGGGTATTTTGCTGTGGAAGGGGGTAGGGACTTTTCATGGCAGATATTCTCCATGGGTGACTTATCACCAGAAGAAATTCTCCATGGAGAGATTTTCCGCAAGAGAAATTTTACATTGGGAGGGGGAGGTGGATTTACGGGGAAATGTTTCACATAGGAAGGATTTCTTACAAGACTTGAAAATAACGATCAAAAAATAAATAACTGGTCTTTTTCCAAATGAAAGCATGCTAAAGAGAATATCAGGCGGAATCATCAGCAAGAAATTTCCTGGGGGGAGAATTGCCGCGAGGATGGAATTGTTCAGGGTTAGTTTCCCGAAGGGGTGAGTATTTTACGCGGAATAAACTTTATACAGATAATTTTTTGGCGGGGGAGGAAGAAATTTTCCATGAAGACGGAGACAGATTCCCCGTATTAATTGAAAAATGATCAGAAATTAAATATAAAAAAAAACAGTTTTTTCACCTGAAAGTAAGGAGCTACGTTAAAACTTAAAAAGAATAAAAATTATCTCGTATATGAAAGGGGCTACACCTACTCAATACTCTTCCCTCAACTCTAAAGTTTGACCTTTTGGTCCAATTCTTTAGGAACGACTCCTGATTGTTCCGAAAAACAAGGGCCGTTTACTTAGAATCAGCAGATTTTTTAAAGAACTAAAAAACTTTAGCGTAAAGAGCAAAGTATTTTTAAGTTTAACTCTGAAATACTAACTTTGCCCAACTGGGCTTCTGATAATTAATTCTAAAAAATAAATCTTATCTTATTTTAGTTCTGGATCGTTTGAACACATTTTCAATCATCCTATACTTTTCATTCAGTTTGAAAAAGTAACAATTATTTTGAACAATGAAGGTTTCAATTTATTATATCATTTTTTTTTAACTATCGCTAAAGTTAGCAACTTTGGTTATACAAAAACCACAGTTGAATCAATTAGGCTAATAGCAAAAAAAAAATGCTGTACTCAATAATACAATAAGAGAATTGTTTTCAGTAAACTCAGTAGGTTTTTTTTCCTAGTTTGGTTTGACCAGCGCAACTCTGACTGACAAACTGACTTTTGATTTATTTGTCCCTCTTCTTGCATGGTTTGGACTAAGAAAACTTCAGTTTTTCTCCAGTTTTTTTTTCTGATTTTATCTTGACTCTTTTAAGTCCCCATTGTTTCTAGTTCCTGCACTGAGGACACCTTATTGACTGCGTGGGATTAAAATAAAATAATATTCAGCGATAACTTTCAGAAAAGCTCCAGGTAAGTCAAAAGATCATTATTCATAATGTATTCGAGTCTAAATCCTTCCAGTAAATTTATATATATATTTCAAGCTCTTAAACATTTACGGCCCATTAAAATCGCACGAGTATTAGTCTCAAATATTATATTTAGAAAAAAACATGTTACACCATTTCGCTTTTAAGGTTTTCAACATCCTTAATTTAATTTGTCTTCTCATGACTAAAGCCATTGTAAGGAACATCTCAGTTTCTATATAACAAGATTTCCTAGTCTTATCTTATAGGCTAATAATAGTTTCATACGCATATTTCCAAAGAAAATTATTAGAAGAGGAAAAATTTACTCTTTGTTCCTTGGTTTTCTCAGCCCTTAACATTTACTTATTAGTACTAAAGAATGTGGGCGATTAATGGCTAGGTAAAGTTTTATGGATGAAAGATGGCAAATTGCCAAAGATTGGGCTTTTTGGCCATCCTTCTGGTATTAAACAAAAAACGGATCACCCCCGAATGGTGTAGGAGCAATCTATTTTCTTCTCCATCTAAATGATTTTTTGGGAGAAATTTTCATGAGAGATTGTTTCTTCCTTAAAAATTGCGAATTAATGAAAAAACGAAGACCAGAAATTGAAAAATATAGAAACCATGATTGAAAATACTGTTGATTATCCAATAGTGGATTATCTAATTTTTGAATTAATCTCGTCTTCCATGGAATCGAATTATTAAAAGAAAAACAAGTTATGTACTTGACGAATCGAATTAAAACAAGTAGGCATGCACCTTGTAGCAGCAACCTAATGGTACAACTTATTGAAAGAAAAACTAAAATTCGAGTGATAGTGATGTAACAATTTAGCATAAATAAAACGTATTAAACTTTTTTTGACTGTTTTGATTTATTTCAATTGGCTGTTTGGCTGTTTTGCCAATCAATGCTGCGGATAATCAGGTTACGATTTTTCCATGGAAAACACTTAGAGTGGAGAGATCGGGATGAAACTTGATGGGAAGAATAAGCACAAGTTATAGGTATATCATTGACATAGTTGGAACGGTTCTGTTTTCTTTAGGGGAGTTGGGGGTCGTTAGTTTGGAAATTAACGTAAAAAAAATAGTAAAAAAGCTCGTAAGAGAAAAATCGTAACTAAAAAAAGCTCGTTACTAAAAAATAGTAAAATATATTAATATAGTAAAAAAGCTCGTAACAGAGTTGTAAAACAAAACAAGAGGAGCGTTAAATGCAACTCAATTCTTCCTGAGACGTCGGTGGTTACAATTCAATGTCTTAAGAACATATATACTTAAGATTTAAAGTAGTAAAGATTTAAAGTATTAAAGAAATATGTAATGTAAGATTTTAAGTGTCTTTCTCCTCTATATGAAGAAGAGAAAGACAACTAATTGTGTATTTACTTAAAAACGTCATGTATTTTTTTTTACGCTATTTTACATTATTGAATAGAGGACTTTATGAAGATAAATTCCTGACACGAAGCTTACAGGACCTAAAAAGGTGAAATGCTTAGAAAACACATCCAAGGCTTTGTAACTAAAGTAGTAATTTTCTGCTTTAAATCTTAAGTATTTTTTTTAGAAAAACATGCTTTCGATAATCGTAAGCTAATTATCTGTCCCAGAAATTCGGCTCTAAGCGTTTAATCCCCCCGACACCCTCCCCCCTTCCGCGGAAATTACCCCCGTGGAAAATATTCTCCAGAAAATACATCCTTGCTGAAAGGAAACTATGTCCGAAAATTTGGGGGAGGGGGTGAAAAAGATACTCTAGAAAACGCATTAAAAATGTGAAATTGATATCTACTTCTTCATGATTTATGGGAATATTTCTGGCCTACGCTGTTATAATGAAAGTAAAGAGAACATTAAACCCCAAAATGGGCAGAATTTACTCCGTATAGGAGGAAGAATGTCCCTTCCCTTATCCACTCTTCCACCTAGTGGTAGAGGAAACTTCGGAGGGTGCTCATTAGAACAGATATTGAGAGTTCAAGTCCTTTTTTTATAAATCAAAAGTGATTGGAGACCAACTTGCCGCAGGGGGGGGGGCATTTTTTTCCGAGGGAGGATTTTCCGCGAGGAAGAAGTTTCCGCGAGGGTTATTTTCCACAAGGGGGTATTTTCAGTGGGTTATTTTCCACGGGGTATATTTTCCAGGGGGGTATTTTCCTGTGAGGTTATTTTTCAGGGGGGGGGGTGAAAACGCCATACAGCAAGAAATTTGTGCCATGTTCAGACCAAACTGTTGTTTTGTGAAAATGGCTAAAATCGGCATATGCCAGTGGTTACCCTCTTGTTACCGAAAAAAGGCTTAAAATACAATTTTTCATTCAAAATTGCCCCCAACTGATAATCCAACCATTGGTTCGATTTAATACTCCTTCAGTAAAAAAAAACAAACAGACAAATGAATACACATCTGCGACTTGTCGGGAAAAAAATATTAAGTGCTTATTTCTTTATATAGGCACATGGAACTCTGCTTCAGGGTTCTTGCATATTCTAAATCTAAAGTTTTAATTTTCGTCCAGATCACTACATTTTCGGGGTATTTCGCTATTTTTCTAAAATTGGGCCAATATTCTGAAATTTCAGAAATCATATGATAATGAGGTTTTTTAAGGTCAAAGCTGCGTCGTTCAGTTTTTTTTTTTGGTCTATCACTTAAAAATCAGTTTCTTTTTTATTTGAGCAGTTAACAATTGACATATTTGTTTTTGGGGCATCCTACAACCAGTTTCCCAAATAAAACATCTACCTAACCATTTTGCTGAGTACCAATCCTTCATAGGGCACTCGTTTCAGAATGGTTGAACGGAAATACCCGGTTGGACTCCAAAATTTCTCTATTTTGCCCAAGTTCTCTCATTTAACTCAGTAATACCCTCAGTTTATCAAAATGAAAAACCGAAAATTTATTCAAATCAAAATTCCTCTATTTTACTGGGTCTACTTTTCTTCAAATATTTATATAATAACTCTTTTATAGACACTGAGGATTTTACCGTTTCAACTCTTTGCTTCTGAGAATGCGGCCATTATTTTTCAATTGGAAACAAAGATTTGGCGTATTTTAATCTTTCTTATAAAAAAACTATTCTGACTTTCAATTTTACATCATGTTTCCCCACGATGGAACTCCGGGCAAAAAAGACTACGGACCTAGTCTCCTTTACTTTCATCAAACAGTTCGTGGTATCGAACTGTAGAAAGGATTGACTCGGCTCAAAAGTAAACGAAAGTCTAAAAAACGGAATTTTGATACCAATGGATATATCAAAATAATCGGATTTTTATGCTAATTTTAAATATATAAATTTAATCAAATTTAGTTTTACCCATCGAAAGATAAAAGCCTGAGAAAATCTGCCTTATTTTGGAAAATAGGGGGAAACACCCCCTAAAAGTCATACGAATAGTAGTAGTAGTAGTATTAGCATTAGTAAAAGTAGAAGTGGAAGAAGTAATAGTAGAAGTAGTAACAGTAGTTTTAGTAGTAGTATTAGCAGCAGTAGTAGTAGTAGCAGTAGTTTTAGTTATAGTATTAGAAGTAGTAAAAGTAGTAGCAGCAGTATTAGTAAAAGTAGAAGTGGAAGAAGTAATAGTGGTTGTAGGTTTTTTTCGCTCTTTTTCCCAAATTCAACGGATAAAATTTTGAGATAACTATTTTGTTTAGCATAGTCGAAAAATATCCCCCTACTTTCCCACAGTTCCCCAAGTTACAAACTTCGACCAGTGTTTACATACTGTTATGGTTATTGGGAAGTGTACAGACGTTTTCAGGGGGATTATTTATTTGGGGGGGGGGGGGGTTGAGGGAAGGAAGCTACTTGTAAGGATGTTTTCTTTGAGGAATTTTTCATGGGGGAAGAGAATTTCCATGAAGGGGCCGCAGGAATTTCTAGTATTATTGACAAGAAAAAACAATGGGAAAAAAAGTTTTTTCCGCTGGAAGTAAGGAGCAGCATTAAAACCTAAAACGAACAGAAATTATTACGCATATAAGGGGGTTCGTCTCCTCCACAGTACCTTGCTCTTTACTCTAAAGTATTTTTTAGTAATTTCAACTGTTTATTCTACGGCCTTTGTGATTCAGGGGTCATTCTTAAAGAATTGGGACAAAATTCAAGCTTTAGTGTAAAGAGTGATGTATTGACGAGGGGGCGAACCCCCTCATATACGTAATACAAATATACAAATATGGAAGTTTGTTACGTAAGTTAATTCGTAAATTATGTATATTTATTACTAAAAAAACGTTCGTAAAAAAATTAAAAAGTTCTAGTTGCCTTTTTAAGTAACCGAAAATTGGAGGGCAGCTAGGCCTCCTTCTCCACCCCTTTTTCTATTAAGATCTTCCGATCAAAACTATGAGAAAGCCGTTTAGCCGAAAAAAAAATTGTATGCAAATTTAATTTTAATTATTCATGGGCGGTGAGCCAAAATCAAAACATGCATTAATTCAAAAACGTTCAGGAATTAAATAAAAAAAAACAAATTTTTTAACTGCAAGTTAGGAGCGACATTAAAACTTAAAACGAACAGAAATTATTCCGTATATGAAAAGGGTTGTCCCCTTCTCAACGCTGTTGAAAAAAAACTTGCTTTTTTTTATTTAATCACGTAAAAAGACACTGAAATAGATGTTTCTATGCCAAAGAACCCTCTTCCTCCAATATTTTATGACCATTGATCTGATACAAATGGCATCGTATCTGATACAAATCTTCATCGTATTTGATCATTTTTAGTAAGATTAAATAAATAAAAACAAGTTTTTTCTTTAACTGAAAGTAAGGAGCGACATTAAAACTTAAAACGAACAGAAATTGCTCCGTATATGAAAGGGACTTTTCCTCCTTAACGCCCCGCTCTTTATGCTAAAGTTTGAATCTTTCTCTTAACTCTACTTTTTAAAACAGTAAAAAACTTTAGCGTAAAGAGTGGGGCGTTGAAAAGGAAAAGTCCCTTTCATATACGGAGTAATTTCTGTTCGTTTTAAGTTTTAATGTCTCTCCTTACTTTCAGTTAAAAAAGACTGGTTTTTTTTTATCTAATTTCTGAACGTTTTTGAATTAATGCATGTTTTGATTTTGGCTCTCCGCACATAAATAAATAAATCGAAATTTACATATTGATTTTTTTTGACTAAATGGCTTTCTCATAGTTTTATTCGGAAGATTTGGAGAAAAAAGGAGCGGGGAAGGAGGCCTAGTTGCCCTCCAATTTTATGGCATTTGGTATTAGCCAAGTGACATATAGTGATCGCAAATTCTGTCGGTCTGTCGGTCTGTCCTGGTTTTGCTACTTTAGGCACTTTTAGGGAAGCTAGGACGATGAATTTTGGCAGGTGTATCAGGGACCGGAACAGATTAAATTAGAAATAGTCACTTTCCCGATTTCACCATCTGGGGGGGGGGAGTGAGGGGCCGGCTAATTCGGAAAAATAGAAAAAATGAAGTATTTTTAACTTACGAACGGATGATGGGATCTTAATGAAATTTGATGTTTGGAAGGATATCGTGTCTAAGAGCTCATATTTTAAATCCCGACCAGATCCCGTGATATTAGGGGGAGTTGGAGGAGAGAACCTAAAATCTTGGAAAACGCTTAGAGCGTAGGGATCGGGATGAAACTTGGTAGGAAAAAAAAGCACAAGTCTTAGATACGTGATTTACTTAACCGGAACGGATCTGCTCTCTTTGGGGGAATTGGGGGGGGGGGGTAATTTCGAAAATTAGAAAAATGAAGTATTTTTAACTTACGAAGGAGTTATCGGATCTTAATGAAATTTGATGTTTGGAAGGATGTCATGTCTCAGAGCTCTTATTTTAAATCCTGGCCGGATCCGGTGAAGGAGAAGCTGGGGGAGGGACCTAAAATCTTGGAAAATGCTTAGAGTGGGGGGATCGGGATGAAACTTGGTGGGAAAAATAAGCACAAGTCCTAGATACGGGATTGACATAACCGAAATGGATCTGCTCTTTTTGAGGGAGTCGGGGGGGGGGGAGTTAATTCTAAAAAAATAGAAAAAATGAGGTATTTTTAACTTACGAAAGAATGATCGTATCTTAATGAAATTTCATATTTAGAAGGACCTAGAAACTCGGATCTCATATTTTAAATCCCGACGGGATCCAGTGTCATTAGCGGGGGGAGTACCGGAAATCTTAGAAACGTTTAAAGCGGAGAGATCAGGATGAAACTTGGTGGAAAGAATAAGCACAAGTCAAAGATAGGTAACTGACATAACCGGACGGGATCCGCTATCTTTGGTGGAGTTGGGGGAGGGGGGGGGAATAATTTGCAAAAATTTGAAAAAATGAGATATTTTTAGCTTACGAACGGGTGAACAGATTTTAATGAAATTTGATAACTAGAAGGATCTTGTGCTTTAGAACTCTCATTTTAAATCCCGACCAGATCCGGTGACATTGAAGGTAGTTGGGGGGAAACTGGAATTCTTGGAAAACGTGAAAATCGAGATATCTTACGAATTGGTGATCGGATCTTAATGAAACTTGATATGTAGAAGTATCTTATGTCTCAGACGCTCCATTTTCAATTCGAATCGGATCCGGGGACATAGAGGGTTGGAGGGGGGAAACAGAAATCTTGGAAACCGAAAATCTTGGAAAACGCTTACAGTGGAGAGATCGGGATGAAACTTGATGAGAAGAATTAACACAAGTTATAGATACGAGATTGACATAACTGGTACGGATCCGTTCTCTTTGGGGGAACTGAGGGTTGGTAATTTGGAAAAATTAGAAAAATTGAGGTATTCTTAACTTAAGAGCGGGTGACCGGATCTTAATGAAATTTGATATTTAGAAGGAACTCATGTCTCAGAGCTCTTTTTTCATATCCCGACCAGATCTGTTGACATTGGGGGGAGTTGTAGGGGGAGACCGGAAATCTTGGAAAACGCTTATAAATGTTGTGGATACGTGATTGACGTAACTGGACTGGATCCACTCTCTTTGGGGGAGTTAGGTGGTGGGGCTCAGCGCTTTGGCAAGTTTGGTGCTTCTAGACGTGCCAGGACGATGAAAATTGGTAGGCATGTTAGGAAATTGTACAAATTGACTTGATAAAGTCGTTTTCCCCGATTCAACCATCTGGGGGGCTGAAGGGAGAGGAAAATTAGAAAAATTGAGATATTTTTAACTTACGAGTGGGTAACTGGATTTGATATTTAGAAAGACCTCGTGACTCAGAGCTCTTATTTTATATCCCGACCAGCATGAAGCCTCTTATTTTCCTTTTAAAGCAATCTATTGATCCTTAGAATTTCGCTAGAGCTCATACCATATGAGCTCTTGGCTTTTCCGACCTCGTCACAAGTGTCATATGAGCTCTTGGCTCTTGTTTGATTACTTAAAACGACAACTAGAACTTTTATTTTTTACGAACGTGTTCATTAGTAAAAAATATACGTAACTTAAGCATTAACTTACGTAATAAACTTCTATATTCGTATGTTTTTATTTAAAAGTTATTTTATTCAATGGTTCTCTATCAATCCAGACGACATATCTAAGTCATCAAAACCCTTGTGGAGTAACTTAGTTCCCAAAGAGTGACTCATAAAATCATCTTTAAACGATTAGCCACGATTATGAAGATCATCTAACATGTCTTTTCTTAAGAAAAATTTCGTCTTTTACTGATGCTGATAAAGCTTGTACGCAGTACTTTCCAACACCCATAACTGTTGGCTCAAATACCAAAGATCTGACCAAGGTTTTGGTCGGATCCTTTTGCTATGTATTAAAATTTCTAAATTTTGACTAACATACCAGCTTATTACAGATAATCTTGGCTCAAAGTTTTTAGGTAGAGAATAGTCGAGTACCTGCTAGTGGTGGGCCTATCAAATTTCCAATTCCTTGAAGAAGAAGAACGAGACCATAAGCATTTGTAAACTTGTCAAGAGAAAGAAGGTCGACAAGAATTATTGCTGTGAGAGAATAATTTGCCGCTATGGTTCCACCAAACATACCTAGAAGGAAACAACTTCTTAATGTAATTACACAGAGGAGATTAAAATAAATTCTTGATGGGTTTTTTTCTACAACCTGGTTCGATTTAAAGTATTAGTGTTTTTATTTAAGGAATCTTAGGATAAAGACTTGGATAATTCGTTGGTCATCTTCTCAATCTAAAACTGAAATTATGTGTTATCGGTATGCAAAAGGTACTACAGATAAATCACCAGAAATAACAATTAAAAGTTTCGCATCAACTCACAAAAATATAAACTAATCAAGCTTAGACTTACACTTGACTTAATTAAACAAGAAACGATATACATAAATCTTATACAAAGGAGACAGGGAGGTAACTCGTTTTGTCTCCTTTAACAATAGAGAGAGAAAAAAGAAGAAGGAATTAAACCTCAATATCTCACACGGAGTACATAAAAAAGAGAGAAAGAGTAAGAGAGAGAGAGAGAGAAAGAAAAAAAATCGACTCGTAGACACGGATGGGACTTATGAACTAATTTATAGATAAACCACTTTACATTCAGACCCCACTACTGTAGGCTGAAAGAACTATCTCTTTCAATTTCTTTTTGTATGTATAGAGTGATGGTGACTCATTTATTAAATCAAGTAGTTTATATTTATTGGCAATCTCAAAAAGTTGATATCTTAAACTTAGTCTTGATCTCTCATTTTTTGAAACTTATTCCTTGCTCTTGGTAAATGGCTATGTTTATTTTCAACCAAGAGTTTCATTTTATTGAAAAAATTATCCCTACGTTTGATTTCTAAAAACATATGCCTATATTAAGATGAAAAATTTGTTGTAAATGAAGAATATATATATATATATATATATATATATATATATATATATATATATATATATATATATATATATATATAAGTTGTTTGTCTGTGTACTGACGTCATGTTTGTGTGTCGACTGACGTCATTATAAGGATTGAACTGTATGTGGTCATGAAGTTGTTTGTCGACTGACGTCATCTTTGTCAACTGATGAAATTACAGACCGGGACACCGGGACACAAATGACGACCGGGACACCGAGACACAGGGAATATAAATGACGACCGGGACACTCAAAGAGAAATTACAGACTGGGACACCGGGACACAAATGACGACCGGGACACAGGGAATATAAATGACGACCGGGACACAAGGACACAACCACAACAGGGACACCGGGGGGCACAGGGGGATAAATAAATGACGACGGGGACACAGGGAATGTTCGATTAGCAATCACCATCAACGAAGCTCAAGGGCAATCATTAGAATAATGAGGTATAGATCTGAATACGGATTGTTTTTCCCATGGACAATTATATGTTGCACGTTCAAGAGTCGGTAAACCTGACAATCTATTTATATGCACAGACAATGGGACAACCAAGAATGTTGTATATTCGCAAGTTTTACGTAGTTAGAAACATATATATATCAATCTATATTCACAAGTGGGACACAGGGACACAACTACACTGGCGCGTGACTAATATGGCGCGTAACGACTTACGCGCGCGGGGGGGCTTGGGGTGGGGTGGCGCGAAGCGCCACCCGAACAGCTAGTTAAGAAATAAAAATGATGTTTTAGTTTCAGATAATTCTTTTGTCTTCCTAGGGAGTGTAAAAAAAAAAGGTCCAGGATTCTTATTGCCTTGTTTTGGACGATTTGGAGTCTTCGTAAATGTGAATGGAATTCAGCATCCAAACGGTCGGGCAATATTGAAAATAGCATTCCACTAATGAAAAATATAATTTTCTCATTATTTGGTCAGGAAGCAAGAACTTTACTCTATGCAAAACGCCGAGATTCCTGGACACTGTTGCCTCGAGTTTATTAATATGCGCCTTGAAAGATAGAGTTGAGTCAATGTAGATACCTAAATATCTAAATACATCCACTCTTTTTATGGAGGAAATTCCAATACTAATAGTTTTAAATGACACACACTTACTTCACTGCTCTCAAACTTCTCCCAAAAACCACAAATTCCGACTTCTCTAGGTTAGGTATTAGTCGATTAGCATGAAACCAAGAATTTACATTAAAAGTAACAGTTTCGAGGGCCATTCGTAGGCCCTCCTTGTTGCCAGCCTTCAAACTAATTGCTGTGTCGTCTGCAAACAATATTGGTAATTCATCGTCCGAAGGCATGCATTTTGGAAGGTCATTTATGTATATAAAAAAAAAATAACGGCCCCAATACAGACCCTTGTGGAACCCCTATATTTTCTAATGGAAATATATGAGATGATTCCTCACCAACTTGGACTGTAAAACTTCTTTCTAATAAATAAGATCTCACTAACTCAAGAACCATTCCACGAAATCCTACATTTTCCAATTTATCAAAAAGAATTGTATGTTCTATTGTATCAAAAGCTTTTTTAATGTAAAAAAATATAGTTGCCGCCAAGTAACTATCATCCATAGCATCTGATAAGAAATTATGTAAAGTAGCTACTGCTTGCTCTGTTGACCTTCCACGCAAGAAACCAAACTGATTGGGAGAAAAAAAAGATTTTCTTTACCAGAAATGAAGTAAATCAACTCTTTATTATTTTTTCAAAAACTTTAGGAAAAGGTGATAAAATAGCAATAGGCCTGTAATTATTTGGATTATCTTTATCGCCTTTTTTAAACAAAGGTAAAACCTTAGCTACTTTAAGACAAACTGGAAAAAGACCATTTTTCATGCAAGAATTCAAAATAAATAAAAGCGGCTGACTAAGTACTTCAGCAAATTCTTTAAACAGAGAAGTCGACATACCGTCACATCCTATCGAAAATTTATTTTTTAAACTAGTAACAGCTTTTTGAAATTCCAAGAACTGGATAGGGTACATAAAAATGGTCTTATCTAATTTATTTGGAATATATTTTCTATGATTATGTGTCCAATCAGAAATTTGATCCACCAGATCACGTCCAGTTTTCATAAAATGGTTAGCAAATGCTTCTGCCATTACTCTCTCATCCGTTATTTTAACTCCTTCATTAGTTGTAATATGGGGTGGAATATTTCTTGTTTTGACATTATTTATTCTTTCATTTATTATTTTCCATTTTTTTTTCGCGGTGAATCGCATTCACGAAATTTCTTTTGATAATATTTTGCTTCTGCCTCTCTGAGAACAAAAGCTAACCGATTTTTATATTTTTTAAAGTTTTCAATATTAATTTCATTTGGATACTGCATCTTTAACTTATATAATCTATTTTTTTTCTTTTATACTATTTAACAAGCTTTGAGTAACCCATGGCTTACGAGGTAAATCATGATTTTTTCTTAATATCAAAGGACATACTCGGTCAAATATTTGGTTAAACTTACTATAAAATAAAGCAACTGACTGATTTGGGTTTTCAGTATTTAACAGATCACTCCAGTCTAGATCTCTTATTTTTATTTTCATCTCATCTATTTTTTGCTGGTTAATTACCCTCTTATAAATTTTATTTGGTCTCTTTCCACGCTCCATTCCTGATCCAGGGAAGTCAGAAACAACAACACAATGATCATACGTATCATTTAAAGTAATATAGGTATCAAAGCAATTTTGCGATGTGAAAATGTTACCAATAAGAGTTGCATGGTTATCACAAATTCTTGACGGTAGTAAGCAAGTAGGTAACAAACCATGTAAAAATGAAATGTTCAAAAATGACATTCCCTTATTAGATGTCACAGCATTATGACGCATTAAATCAACATTAAAATCTCCAATTACATAGAATGGATGGTGTTGTTGGGTGAGAGCATCTAGCAATGACTCATATTGTCTTAAAAACTCTTGAAGAATAGACGACGGTGGCCGATATACTACAATTATCAAAACGTATTTCTTCCATCATTCACTTCAACTACACAAATCTCAAATAGCATCTCAACATTCCAAATCATAAAACCATTACGTAAAGAAGATGTAAAGTCATCTCGCATAAAAATACCTACTCCTCCCCTCCTGATCTTTTTGCGACTAGCACCGAAAAATCGATAATTTTCATAATGTTGAAATGTATTATTTTCGTCAAGGAATGTTTCACATACTCCTGTTGAAGATACTTTAAAAAATTCATGCAAAAAATTTAGGCTGCTATTTAGTCCTCCTCTACAATTCTAAAATGACATTTGTTTTATATGATTATTTAAAGGGAGAAGATCATGACTACATAAATATTTATTTTTAGGTGCAATATAAGGAACTGACAAATCTTGATCTTGTGACGAAAATTTATGAAAATATTTATTTATGCCAAGAGGATATTTTTCCAGTTCCTCCAACCTATCAGTAGGGACTTGAAAAATATTCAAATCATCCATAATCCAAATTCAATGATAATTCCGCATCCCATGTCAGTGAGCCAATGTAAAGACAAAAAGAGGAAAGAAAAGTAAAGAAGAAAAGAAAAAAGACAAATAGTTCGAAAATAAGTACCATGAAAAATAAAATAGAAATAAGAATAACAATAGCAACAAAAAAGAAAAGGAAAAAAAGAAGAACATAATCTCTTCTTGGCTTCTTATTTATTTCAGCCATTATTCGTATCATCATATGAAGGCAAGCGCAATTTAACATGGATACATGAGCTAGATCATAGGCCAACTACAGTCATAAATCCAATAAATAAATCACAAATACTCATCATAAACTAATAAATCCACTAAAAAAAAAAAAAAAAAAAAAAAAAAAAAAAAAAAAAAAAAAAAAAAAAAAAAAAAAAAAACCATCTAAGCGACTATTTCTATCTTTATACCTATTTCTCATACATGTATCTCACTTACAGGACTTTATACCACTTAAGTTTTACTTTTTCCTCATTATCAATTAAGCCCAATACAGGTGGGACCACTGGGGGATCCAAGCACTAATTCTCCTTGCTTTAAATTCTTTTTGTTTAATTCTAAAGGAATTGCAAATATCACGAACTCCTTTTGTCACATCATCTGTCATATAGATATAAGGGGATTTACGTCCGGCTCCTCTTTCGAATGGGTTTTCACGTAATTTCTTGTTTCCCTGAAGCATACAGAATTTGTCCTTATCATCCTGAAGCTGGATTTTGATAAAACTATCCGTAAACTCAAGTAGCTCAAATCGGATATTAAATCCAAGGTGGGAAAGTAAGGTATCAACATGGTCTTTAGCCCTTGATTTAGATTCACTTTTAATGTTCGATATAATAACATTCCTTCTTCTATTCATGTTTTCTAACACAAGGACTCTAGATGTTATTTCACCCAAACCAGGTTCCTTTTCAATTTGGTTTCGTAATGCCAATATTTCCTGCTTGATACTAGATAGTTCATTTTCTTGGGCCGTTCTTGCTAATTCTAGATCTTCCACGCGAGATTTTAGGGACTCTAAACCAGATTTAATGTCAACGATTTCCATTTTTAGTTCTAAGACATCATTTTTAATTGCTTCGACTATTTCAAGGATTTTATCTAACTTTGAGACATTATTAGTCGACTCCGTGGATCCTCTTGAATCCTCTAAATCACTTTGTCTTGATCGCTTCCCGCTTTTCTTAACCATATTTATTTTCAATAATGTTTATAATTTTCAAAAAATAGATAAACGAATGCCCAAGATAATTCACATCCAATTTTGTACAGCGCTCGCAAAATCGATGCTATTACTCCGAATTCATTGAAAAAATATCAAAGAATTTACTTGTCACAGTTAATCCGGCTGAAAATTGTATTGTGCAAATACAGATGTTCACTGAATGAATGTTAGTTCAGTAATGAAACCAGTGCAAGCTAAAACCAATAAAATTGATACAGACTAATTTTAGGTCCTTGAGGATAGAAAAGGATATAAAAATACTTGTGTCTAAATAACCAAATGTCTATTTATCTATTCTGTTGAACCTAACAATGATTAATGTACCGTCACAATAACAAGCAAGTAAAGTAAAGGGCAGCCCATCAGCAAGCTGCAATAGTAACAATCCTAAAAAATAGCTGCTAAAAAAATAGCTGCAATCCTAAAAAGCTTACAAACAATTTATGCATAAAAAATTACTATTGAGTGCTGATTTAAAATGTACAAAATCTATAATGTTTAAACACGGACTTTAAGCTGGTTGCATAACTAAATTTGCAAAATTTAGGAAAAAGGAGAGAAAAATTCCCCCCTCCCTAGTCCAAAGGCCGCACTATCTTATAAAAATTGATATTATCAAATTTTTAGTTTCCAAAAACCTATTAACCAAATAATCACGCCTTTAACTAAAAACTGAGAAATTTTATGATCTTTGTATCACGTGAGTAGCCTACGTGTTGGTCTCTAATGATAAAAATCAGAAACTTTGTATTTTTTTTACTCACATAGGTGTTTGTTCATATGATTTTTTTTTTTCGTGGGTCATTACATCAAGGAAAATCTGGTAAAAGTCCCAATCGAGCAGAAATCGACGGTTGTAGAGCCCCTTCTTTAAATTCAAAAGTGAATTTAAGAATAGAAGTTTAGCCATTTGAATTTAAGAGGTCAAAAAATCTTCAATTAAAAAAAAAACTCGAAGGTAACAAGACTCGTATTGTGACAACAATTAGTAATTAACCTAAAAAATTGACGTAGAGAGTGAACGAATCAGTTTAATCGAAACGTTCATAATTGTAGTTATTTTATAACAAATAACTATGAAAAATTAAATGTCTTTTATAGGTGAGAACTACAAGGATTTGTCAGAATATCAAGATTACGTAATTAAAAGAACAAATTGATTGTTTTATTTTAACAGTTTGTTGTAATTAATTGTAAGGTTATACATGTTAGAGAACTCTAGGAAATTGAAAATTGACACATGTAAGCGTTCTATTAAAAACAATCATTGACTAAACTGAAAAAGCAATATTTACCAAATGAAAGTATAAAAATCGACACTAAAATTAAAAACTAACAGGAGCTATCGAGTACATCTAGTGTGTACCCTCCCCCTGAACTACTGATAAGAGTTAGAACATTTTTTATACAGGACAGAACCCTTGAGCACCAAGGGTGGTTCCCAAAATCACTACGATCTTTTTGTCCGCGTTCACAATGCCAACGTTCAGAATGCCCACGACTCAAAATGCCCACGACTCCAAATGCCCTCGACTGAATAAATTTTAGGTTTCAGTCCTTAATTGGGGATGAAACGAAAGGTTGCTCACTCCCTAAACACGTTTACACCGGGTACCGGTGCTGAGACGTGCTGAGAGGGTGCCATTTCATCCTAGACAGGGTGAAAACTGACATAGGTGGAAGGTGCCAGGAAGTGCCTGTGGGTGATGTGAGGTGCCGGGAGGGTGCCAGGAATGAGTGTACACCGGGTGCCGGTGCTGGGAGGGAAGAACCCAGCGCGCCGAGCCGCGGAGACCCTCCAGCAGATTGACTCTAGTTCAGCATTGTGGAGTGACATGAGAGGTGTATTATAAGTGGGAGATGGTAACGTCGGCAATCAAGGAGGGGGGGGGGAAATAATGCCAAGTTTTTTTCTCACTCAATTGGACTATCTGTCTTGGATTTTTCTACAATTAGCCATGACTTGATGCCCACAACTATTCCATTCTAATTCCATTTTGAGTCGTTGGCATTTTGAGTCGTGGGCATTTTGAGCCGTGGGCATTTAGAGTCGTGGGCATTTTGAGTTGTTGGCATTTTGAGTCGTGGACATTGTGATCGTGGGCGTTTTTAGTGTTAGCCAAATTTTGTACTGGCTAAAGACCCAATCCCAATACTGATGGGGGCCGAAATCCAACAACTAAAGGGAGTTGAAAAAGAAAACAGCTCGCAAAGCGACTCGCAGACGGCAAAACAGGTAGGCATTTTGTTGGTAGAGACATAAAATAAAGTTTGTATGTGTGGGTGGTGTTTTGAGTAAGGGTCGAAGGTAGGTGACAAAATATCAGCGAAGTCAGATTTTTTCTTAGTATACAAATAAAACCAATCACATATCTGTCTTTCTGTTAAGGGAATCCATAGTAAAACTATTAAAGAGATCGTAATAAGGAATTTCTATGGTAGTGTTTTTGGACCATTTATCGGGTGACAGTTCCCCTCTCGTTACATAAATAACTTAAGCATAACATAAAAGATTATTTTCGCGTGCTTACCAAGAACAAGGGGGATCCACTTTAAGAGCTCCACTAAGAACTTCAAAATCTACTTTAGAATGATTTTTCAATGAACTTTCTTGAAGAAAATGTTTGTATCCAAAGCGAATGTTGTGCCATGAAGGTGAGGGGAAAAAATATCACAATGCTTCGATACTTAAAGAGCTTATTGATGCACAATTATTTTAAAAAATACGATTTTCATTTCAAATGTACTGAGAAGTATATAGAAAATATAACACTTCCTATTACCAACGGGTTTTATTTGTTGCATTCAAAACACATTCAGTAAAACAATAAAACTGCTACTAAAACTGATAACTCATGGCAGCACCAAACTAACAAAGGTCACCCCAACTGCACACTCTCATCCTCCACCCCACTCTATTCAGGCTTCCTCTTTAACACCCCCCCCCCCCCCCCCCGAAATCTTCTTAATTCCCTTTTTTATAGACTTTTTATATCCCATTCGGGGAAGACCTGCTCTTGGTCCTTTTTCTTCCAAAATGCATTATGTTTAGTAATTTCGGCAAAGTTTTAAAGTCAAGAATTCGGGATTGAGTGTCGGACCCGTATTTACTTATTATCACTGTCATTGGTGAGAAATAAAAATTCAACATAAAAAACTACCTGCAGCAGTAGCAACTGCGTCATAGCTATGAAGAAGAGGAATAATACCAGTTGAGACACCACAGAGGCACATTAGAATTGCATAGACTAAATGAGGATCCATCCAAGATTTGTCACCAAGAAATCCAAGAAGAACCTATCGAGAGAAATCTTATAGTGTAATTTCAAACCATGTTACTAATATTACTCTTCTAAAAAGGGAAAGTTAAAATGACATCCAGGATATATTGCATGCATATATTTATGCCAAAAAAAAAGAAGGACAAAAGATTATGTCCTCACAGAAGAACACGGGAATTTATTACCCTATGTTTTACACTCACCCCAAATTGTTTTAAAATTAAGAAGATTGAGTGTACTTTCGAAACAACAACTTGAAAGAATCCTATAATTCATACTGTATGGCTCTCTGTAAAAGCCCATGAAAAACCAAATCTAAGCATCTTAATGGGTTGAACATTACAATAACCCAAACTATCCTTCTACAAAATATTTTCTTTCCATAAGCTGATCTACTGTAGCAAGTGAATAAGCCTTGGGAGGATTTCTCTCCTCTTATCTAGGGTGTACTTAAATTTCGTGCCGAGAAAAAAAAGGCAGTCGAAATCCAAATAAAGATTAGGGATAGCTTTATCTATAATAACTGCGTACCTCTCCCCATTCCTTTTTTAGAACAGCAACTTCTAATCACAACGCTAATTTCCATTCTATGTAAGTGTTATTCTGTGTAATTCTAGAATTGAAAATAAAAGGCAATCAAAGGTCTAGTTAGTTAAATTTTCCTACAAATTTTGAAAGTAGCTTCTCAAAGTTATGTAACTAAAATTTTGTGTCTTGGATATCAGTGGCGCTGCTCCTGGGATCTAGACTAAGGTTCTAGGCAGAAATTCATTCAACTGCTGGATGTTAGGCACTTAAAGTCGCGATATTATTATTAATTTTCCTGAGCACTGTAATTGGCATATATATATCATGAAAATAGAAATCACCAATGCAACAGCACAAACACACAAAAAAAAAAGAAAAAAAAAAAAAAAAAAAAAAAAAAAAAAGAGAGACAGAAGGAGAAAAGGAAGACTGTTTTCCTAAACTAGTGATTACTATAGACCAGCACTTGAATGAGGCCTTAACCCTACTCATCCATACAATCACATAGGTCAAACAGCATAGCCATACGCAATCAACCATAAAGAATAATCCATGGACAGGCAGTCATGTCGTCAATAAGTATAAGTCGTCATTTATGTGTGTGTGTGTGTCGAGTGACGTCATGTTTGTGTGTCGACTGACGTCATGTTTGTCGACTGACGTCAATATAAGGATTGAGCTGTATGCGTCATGAAATTGTTTGTCGACTGACGTCATGTTTGTCAACTGATAAAATTACATACCGGGACACAAATGACGACCGGGACACCCGGACACGCATCACGACCTGGACACAGGGAATATAAATGACGACCGGGACATAGGGACACAACTACAACGGGGACGCCGGGGGCACAGGTGGGATATATAAATGACGACCGGGACACAGGGATTGTTCGAATAGAAATTACAGACCGGGACACAAATGACGACCGGGACACTGGGACACAGGGAATATAAATGACGACCGGGACACTCAAAGAGAAATTACAAACTGGGATACCGGGACACAAATGACGATTGGGACACAGGGAATATAAATGACGACCGGGACACAGGGACAAAACCACAACAGGGACACCGGGGGGCACAGGGGGATAAATAAATGACGACGGGGACACAGGGAATGTTCGAATAGAAATTACAGACCGGGACACAAATGACGACCGGGACACTGGGACACAGGGAATATAAATGACGACCGGGACACTCAAAGAGAAATTACAAACTGGGATACCGGGACACAAATGACGATTGGGACACAGGGAATATAAATGACGACCGGGACACAGGGACACATCATTAAAATAATGAGGTATAGATCTGAATACGGATTGTTTTTCCCATGGACAATTATATGTTGCATGTTCAAGAGTCAGTAAACCTGACAATCTATTTATATGCACAAACAATGGGACAGCGAAGAATGTTGTATATTCGCATGTTTTACGTAGTTAAAAACATATATATATATATATATATATATTATATATATATATATATATATATATATATATATATATCTCTATTCACAGGTGGGACACAGGGACACAACTACAATGGCACGTAACGACTTACGCGCGCGGGGGGCTTGGGGGGGGCGCGAAGTGCCCCACCAACTAGGTGTTGGGGTGGCGCGAAGCGCCACTCCAACAGCCAGTATATATATATATCTATATATATAAAAATAAGTTGTCTGTGGATCTGTGGATCGTGGATCAGGTGACGTCATGTTTCGGCTGACGTCATGAAATTAGTTGCCATCATTTTTGCTTTGAAGGTGACGTCATTCAAGTTATATAAGACATATGTTCGCGTAGAATTCTATTAATGTTTAAGTTTACAATGACTGATGAAGATGCTCAAAGAGTCTATGCCAAAAAACTTGCTGCTGATAGAGAAAGTCAGAAAAGAAAGCGTGCCGAGGAACTACCAGAGCAACGCGAAAGCAGACTTGCTGCTAAAAGAGAAAGTGAAAAAAGAAGGCGTGCCGAGGAATCAAAAGACCAGCAGGGAAACAGGCTTGAGGCTGATAGAGAAAGAAAGAACAGAAAGCATGCCGAGGAACTACCAGAGCAACGCAGAAGCAGACTTGCTGCTAAAAGAGAAAGTGAAAAAAGAAGGCGTGCCGAGGAATCAAAAGACCAGCAGGGAAACAGGCTTGAGGCTGATAGAGAAAGAAAGAACAGAAAGCATGCCGAGGAACTACCAGAGCAACGCAGAAGCAGACTTGCTGCTAAAAGAGAATGTGAAAAAAGAAGGCGTGCCGAGGAATTACAAGAACAGCAAGAAATCAGGCTTGCTGCTGATAGAGAAAGTAAGAAAAGAAAGCGTGCCGAGGAATCACAAGAACAGCAAGAAATCAGGCTTGCTGCTGATAGAGAAAGTAAGAAAAGAAAGCGTGCCGAGGAATTACAAGAACAGCAAGAAATCAGGCTTGCTGCTGATAGAGAAAGTAAGAAAAGAAAGCGTGCCGAGGAATCAGAGCAATCTGAAAGTTATCGCCTGGCATTCAGGTTCAACCCAGTCGATGATTATAGCTTGAGTAGATGTGTTCAAATCGGGACAATGTCTAAAATTTGTCCCTATTGCAAGGCCTTGAAATTCAATGGTGAAACAATGGGAATGTGTTGCGCCTCAGGAAAAGTTAAACTTCCTCTATTGGCTGCACCACCAGAGCCATTGAAGACTTTCCTTACTGGAACTACGTCAGAATCTAAGCGTTTTTTGTCAAAAATCAGACAATACAACTCATGTTTCCAAATGACGTCGTTTGGAGCCCAAATCGAAGATCCAGATCAATTTATGTCTACTTTCAAAGTAAAAGGGCAAATTTATCATAAAGCAGGGTCCCTTCTACCATTCTCAGGCGAGAATCATAAATTTTTACAATTGTACTTCATCAGTGATAGAAATTCTGAATTGAATGCACGTTGCGAAATTTCTCCCAACGTTGAAAGGACAATCGTTTCCCAATTGCAACATCTTTTCCACGAAAATAATAATTTAGTGCGTCTGTTCAAAACAGCCATCGATTTGATGCCTACTGATACTCATAAAATTGTTATTTCCGCTGACAAAACGCCTCCTGGCCAACATGTGCGTAGATACAATGCTCCGACTATCGACGAAGTGGCAATCGTTATGGTCGGTGATCAGTTTTTACCTCGAGATATTATTCTACATAAGCGAAACGCTCAGTTGTTAAGAATTGCTGAAACTCATCGATGCTACGATGCCCTACAATATCCTATCATTTTTTGGGATGGAGCCGACGGCTATCACTTTAATATTAAATTGATGAATCCAGCCACTAACAAAGAAATGAATAAGAAATGCAGTGCAATGCATTATTATTCTTATAGACTAATGATTCGGCAGGATGAAGAAAATTATATTTTAAAATGCCGTGAATTGTTTCACCAATTTGTCGTGGATATGTATGCTAAAATTGAATCAGAACGTTTGCTATATATCCGCCTGAATCAGACCAAGCTCCGCTCTGAACAATACATTCATTTGCGAGATGCAGTTATAAATGACGACTTGCCGTAAAAAAAAAACAATGGAAAACCTAATAGATGCCACAATCTTGACAGGGCCTTATGAGGGTGAGGCTGTTCTTATTCCTCGCATTCCCATGATTCCAACGGATCTGCTTTTTCAATTTAAAAGATTGCAATTCCCAATTCGATTAGCATTTGCAACCATCATCAACAAAGCTCAAGGGCAATCACTAGAAAAATGCGGTATAGATCTTAATACAGATTGCTTTACCAATGTACAATTGTATGTTGCATCTTTGAGGGTCGGTAAACCTGACAATCTATTTATACGCACAGACAATGGGACAGCGAAGACTGTTGTATATTCACAAGTTTTACGTAGTTAATTTGTATTGTATCTATCTATCTATCTATCTATATAAAAACGAGTTGTGTGTATGCATGTTTGTTTGTTTGTAAAAAGAGCGTTTGCATATGACGTCATTATTAGTACATACGGCTTTGTATATGGACAGACAATGGGAAAGCCAAGAATGTTGTATATTCGCAATTTTTACGTAGTTTGAAACACATATATAAATCTATCTATATTCACAGGTGGGACACAGGGACACAACTACAATGGCGCGTAACTAATATGGCGCGTAACTAATATGGTGCGTGACGACTTACGCGCGCGGGGGGAATTGGGGGGAGGGCTCGAAGCGCCCCACCAACAAGGTGTTGGGGTGGCGCGAAGCGCTACCCCAACAGCTAGTATATATATATATATATATATATATATATATATATATATATATATATATATATATATATATATATATATATATATATATATATATGTATATATATATATATATATATATATATATATATATATATATATATATATATATATATATATATATATATATATATATATATATATATATATGTATGTATATATAAATAAGTTGTTCGTCTGTCTGTCGACTGACGTCATTTTAAGGATTGAGCTGTATGTCGTCATGAAGTTAGTCATCATATACCAATTCAAAAACGAATGTATTCAAGCCGAAGTAGCTGAGTTGGCAAAGCGTTATGTTCCAGGTTCTAGGTCCGAGAGGTTCCAGGCTCGAACCTTGGCTTTAGCATTAATACAAAAGAAGAAAAAAAACTAAAAAGGTAAAAACTACAAAAAAAAACTAAAAAGAAAATGCTAAGAAAACTAAAAAAGCTAAAAAACTAAAAAAAAACTAAAAAAAGGTAAAAAACTGAAAACTAAAAAATAAAAAAAACTAAAAAAAGGTAAAAACTACAAACAAAACTAAAAAGAAAAAAAAACTAAAAACTAATAAAAAAACTAAAAAAACTAAAAAAAACTAAAAACTGAAAAATAAAGGAGAAAAAGAAAACTAAAAACCGGGACACTGGGACACAAATAACGACCGGGACACTCGAAGATAAATTACAGACCGGGACACCGGGACACAAATGATGACCGGGACACTGGGACACAGGGAATATAAATGGCCGGGACGCTCAAAGAGAAATTACAGACTGGGACACTGGGACACAAATGACGACTGGGACGCTCAAAGAGAAATTACAGACTGGGACACTGGGACACAAATGACGATCGGGATACTGGGAATATAAAGGACAACCGGGACACAGGGACACAACTACAACGGGGACGCCGGGGGCACAGGGGGATATATGAATGACGACGGGGACACAGGGAATGTTTCGATTAGCAATCACCATCAACAAAGCTCAAGGGCAATCATTAGAATAATGAGGTATAGATCTGAATACGGATTGTTTTTCCCATGGACAATTTTATGTTGCATGTTCAAGAGTCGGTAAACCTGACAATCTATTTATATGCACAGACAATGGGACATCGAAGAATGTTGTATATTCGCAAGTTTTACGTAGTTAAAAACATATATATATCTATCTATATTCACAGGTGGGACACAGGGACACAACTACAATGGCGCGTAACTAATATAGCGCGTAACGACTTACGCGCGCGGGGGGGGGGGGGGGCTTGGGGGGCGCGAAGCGCCCCCACCGTGTTGGGGGTACTTCGCGCCTTCCCACCATGCTGTTGGGTTGGCGCGATGCGCCACCCCAATAGCTAGTATATATATATATATATATATATATATATATATATATATATATATATATATATATATATATATATAATTTTTTCTTAAGAAAGTCTAAAGTCTTGACGTATTTAGATCGTTTTTGTGGACAGTCATTGTAGTTCCTTGTTTTCCATCCGTAGATTTCATCGTCCATTTTTGTTCATCTTTACTTCGGAAAGTTTTCTCCACGCCTTTCGCTTTAGCAGTTTAGATTCATTCATCGTCTCATTTAATTTCTTAAGGCATTATAGCCTTACGTCTTTTCCAGTTTCCAACAACAGATCATCGTTTAAAATTTCTTTTACAATTCAATTTGATTCTCGGTGTCGTTTGTTCAAAGCCTTTTCTTTAGCTGTTTCTTTAGCTGTCTTTAGCTTTTATTTAGCTGTTGTTAGCTGTCTTTAGCTCACTTTCACTAGTTTTCTTATCACATTTATCTGTGCTTCATTTTCATCAATTAACCCCTTAAACACTTTAAATGACCTTAAATTTGAATTAGCACA
Organism: Artemia franciscana; assembly: GCF_032884065.1. Lineage (NCBI taxonomy): Eukaryota > Metazoa > Arthropoda > Branchiopoda > Anostraca > Artemiidae > Artemia > Artemia franciscana. Next base: position 26,485,316 of record NC_088870.1, read on the forward strand.
TCTGTAAAATTACTGTTTTTTTTTGTTATTGGACTTCTACCTTTTGTCTTAGCTTGTCTTTCGTCATTATAAAAAACATAGCGCCGAATCTTTGTGTTTTTAACAGAGGCTGATGCAGTATTAGGTTTCTTAGCTAACGTTGTTATAAATTCTAATTTCATTATTTTTTAGCTATTTCATTACTTGGAACTTTTATAAAATGTTTAACGTCGACTTTTACCCCGGCTTGTCTTTTCTCATTATGAAATGCCTATTGTCGAAACTTAATTTTTCAACAAAGGCAAGGTAAGCATTGACTACCTTATTCATGTCAGAATTCAAACCCAATTATCATAACTATCATTTTCAATTTTTGCACGTTTTGACTCTACTGTCGCTTATCTTCTAACCTATTTTTTCTTTTCTTCTCATTTTGGATTTGCATTACTTCGGACAGTTTGTCAATGCACTTTGCTTTAGCTGCCTTTATTGGTCCAGTTTTACATAACAGTCCAGGTTGTAGATTCGTTAATTGTTCAGGCTTTGGGAAAAAATTTATTTTTCTTCCAACTAATTATCATTTATAACAATTGAAAATTTTTGTTTTTTGGGTCTTGTCTCATTTGATTCCCAGGTTGTTGATTTTCAGCCGTTGTGAATTTAACATGTTCGGGCTATTCTCTTGATTATAATGTAAGAAATTTAATTTTTTTAAATGTATATCACAAGCCTCGAAGGACCGAATTCGCATTTCGGAGTCATAAAACCATAAAACAAATCATGGAAATAGCACAACAACTGAAAAACTGGCTAAACAATGCCAAAAACAACAAAACCAAAACGGTCATTTATTAGTAAAAAAAAAAGAAAAAATTAAGTGGCATAATGTTAGAAAGTTAAAAAGGTAAAAACTGAACTATTTAATAATTTTATTGGTTTATTTCCCTATATTTAAAAAAGAGTGAGATAAAATTAGCGTTGAAAAGGTATAAAAGAGAACATAGAAAACAAAGGGGAGGGAACATGAGAATCAAATGAACATAAAACTTGGGTATCACCAGCACCAAAGAAAAAAAAGAGGAAAACTAGCGGTTCATTTTATCAGTAGTGAAGGGGCCAAAGGTTTTTTGCACATCTGGAGGTTAAGTAACGGATGGGGGATAAGATGGGAATGGGTTCAGAAACAGTACGTGGCAGGCGGTGCCTGGATGGGGAGTGCCTTTTGGGGAAAACATTTTCCTTGCGGTGGTTTATTATTGCACTTTTTTGCAAAACGGAAACACAACGTTCCTCTCCTGTGCTCAAGAGTTTCCAGTTTGGTCTTTTTAGAAGGAGCGAGTATGGTACCTTAGCTTCTTCAAAAATAATTCTCAGGCTCTTTTTCGAATGGATTGAACTTTTTCTGATTCATGGGAGATGCCAGGATGCCAAACTGGACATGCATACTCAAGATACGGGCGGACCAAGGAAGTATAGATCCGTAAAGTATGGGATGGGGGGGACGTTAATTTTATTCAAGAGCTTTAGGAGAGACATGGACGCATTAGCGTTATGGACTTAAATTAGAGGAAATTATAATCCTACACAATTTAAAGGAAGACAAAGAAATATCTGGGGGGATAGGGTTGAGGAAAAAGGGTGAGGTTTTAAGGAAACATATTGGCATCATCACAGATTTAGAGGGGTTCACTCTCATGTCCAAGACCGCAGCGCCATCTGCAATAGTCATTGAGGATACTCATAGAGTTGCTTACTAAGTTTCGGTAGCAGGTTTCAGCAACCATTAGGGCACCCCACAAATTTTCATCTGTGCAGAAATTCCTTAGTGAGTTTATTCACCATAACAGTAAAAAGGAGGGGACCTAGGAGAGTACCTTGGGTATTCCATGGTGGACAGGGAGGAGACTGGAATAATGATTCTGATGTTTGACTACCTGTGATCTATTTGATACAAAGGAGGCAACCAATTTAACCAGGAAAGGATCAAAATTGAACAATTTCTTCACAAAAATATTGTGGTTAACAAGGTCGATTGCTTTTTGAAGGTCAATGGAAATTAAATTTAGCCAGCAATTAGGTTTTTTTCGAGAATTTTCCCAATTCAATAAGTCAATAAGAAAAACAAGGTAATGGGAAGTAGAAGCGGATTTGATGTTCCTAAATTGTCTCAGATTAGTAAAAGGTAGGATTTTTTCCTTTAGCTAATCTGCAAGGAATCCTTCATATAGTTTAGAGAATATAGAAGTAAGTGAAATTGGACGAACGCTTTCCAAACCAGGTTTTCCGTCTTTCTTTTTCAAGGGGGGTTATGGAACCATGTTTCCAAATTTGCGGATATTGGCCAGACTCAGTAATCTCATTGAAGATAACAGACAAGGGCTTTGAAAGAAAGTCACCGAAAGCACTAATAAGAGAAAACGGGATATCTAAAGGGCAGACCCTTGTTTTCCGTATTTTCCATATTTTTCTTTCGATCTGAGACGGAGATATGGAGGGGAAACGCAGGTGGGAGAACACCAGTAGGTAATTGATAAGATAATGCCGGAAGGATCTGGACGATAGAAGCAGGGAACTTGTTAAGATTATTAACAATAACTTCTGGGGATTCAAGTAGGTTGAAATCAAGCTGGTCTAAAACTCCTATCACACAACTTTTAATCTCGTAATACCAATTTTTGATTTATTGGTAAACAATTCTTTGACCTTGTTCTTGTAGTAGGATGGGGCAGATTTACGTATTTCCTTTTTAATTGCTTTTCTTAGTGTATTAGCTTCATCCAGTTTACCATTTCTGAAAATATTCAATTTTTTCTAATTAGCACTTTTATGGGTTAATTAATGAATGGTTTGTCATTGGAGCACTTTTTAAATCTTATTTCTTTGAAAGAAATGCGATATTTATCGTTTAGCTTTTTGTGAAAGGTAGTGATTTTTTCATCAAGATCATGCAAATTATAAATATTAGACCAATCCTCAGTACTCAGCCGCGTTCCAAACAAAAGAAGGCCAGCATTTTGAAGGGGGCGGAAAGAGCCATAAGTTCCTGAGAATGTATGCTTAAAATTAAAAAAGGAGGACAGGAAGAGGGAAAAAGGATAACTCCCACCCAATGGAGGCAAAGCTGAGGGGGAACTGTAAAAATTATTCAGGTTAGTCAGAATGACATCTAGAGAGGTATTTCCTCTAGGTGTTTGTATTTTAACTATTTGCTTAACTTTTAAAGAGGAGCAAATTGAATTCTTCATTTCTTAAGTTGAATGGATAATGAAATCTACGGTTGGAAAACAAGGAACAGCAATGACTGTCCATAAAAACGATCTAAATAGGTCAAGACTAAGAAAGAATTTATATATATATATATATATATATATATATATATATATATATATATATATATATATATATATATATATATATATATATATGTTTTTCCTTCTTGTTCCAATTTTTTTATTCTTGTATGTTTCACAAAATATGTTCGCTATATTTCATCCAATAACTAATTATATTTGTCTATTAATTATTGAACCTTTTATCTATTGATTACTAGTTTTATTACAGTTTATTTATCTTTGTAAGCCAAATACTATGAGTGATTAACTTGTCAAGTCGTTTCACTGTCCTTGTATAAAACAATGAACTGTTTTAAAATATGGACTTGTATATATGACCATATGGACTTCAAAGAACTTGCGGATTCGTTTGGCTGACATTACATAAAACAACGTACTGTTTGAAAATATGGACTTTTGGACTTGGAGCGAATTTCCAGCATTTTTATTGGTGGGGGGGGGGGGGGGGTCAAGAGGGGTCCATATCTAGATTGTCAAGGAGAATGGAATATATAATAATTTTTTCTTCACATTATTAGGGGGGCATCTTCCCCCCCCCCTTATATATGCTTATATGTACTTATATATATATATATATACTTATATATATATATCTATATATATATATATATATATATATATATATATTTATATATATATATATATTATATATATATATATATATATATATATTATATTATATATATATATATATATATATAGATATATATATATATATATATATATATATATATATATATATATATATATATATATAATATATATATATATATTATATACATATATATACATGACGGTCTGTCCATGGATTATTCTTTATGGTTGATTGTGTATGGCTATGCTGTTTGACCTATATGATTGTATGGATGAATACGGTTAAGGCCTCATTCAAGTGCTGGTCTATATTAATCAATAATTTAGGAAAACAGTCTTCCTTTTCTCCTTCTGTCTTCCTTTTTTTTCTTATTTTTATGTGTTTGTGCTGTTGCATTGGTGATTTCTCTTTTCATAATATATATATATATATATATATATATTATATATATATATATATATAGATGCCAATGACGTCCTGTAGAGCCGTGTGATCCAAAAAAGAGCCGTTAAAACTGTTAAGCACTGTCTTAACTTTTCTCTTAGCTTATTTTCGGCACCTTTACTGCTCCCCACCTTTCCTTGCTCCTGTTTGTTCTCATATCTTCATTTAAGCTTTATTGAGTTCACAAAATAATTCATAAACATTCATAAATGGTATTTCTGGCCTGACGTTGAAACAATCATAACTTTTTTAAATGAGATGTACTTTGCGTGAAAAACACGATATAGGAAAGTTCCAAGACCGAACAAACGGCCTCAGGTGTTTGTAAAATTTGTAGCATTAAGGAATTTACATCAGTAGAGATTATATGAAAATTAAAATGGCCAATAAAAAATAATTCTAGATTTCATTTTGGAGCAATGACCATCCGTACTTGCAGCAGAAAAAAAAAAAAAAAAAGGCTACCATTCTGAGATTTTTTTGACGGAGCTGTAAAATGGCATAGTATTTTCTTGCAAGATGCCTGTTATTAATGTATATTCAAAAAAGTTGAAACTATAATTGCAACAACAGTTATTCAAGACTTACCCCGCCAAGGGTATTCACGATCCCTATTACTGAAGGGAGAAAAGAGGCCTTTTCCTTTGAAATTCCACGCTGAACAGCACTGTCAACCAGATAAATATAAGGGACATCATACCAAGCATATAGTAAAAAATTTGAGAAAAGGAATAGAAGGAACTTGGTGTTTTTGAGATTTGATACATCACACATTTCAGACAAGATAATTCGGAGATCGCTAAATAATCCCTGAAAATACAGAAAATAGATTAATCAAATAGTTTGTAGAAATTTGAGTAAAGAGCAACCCCTCCCAATAGCAGTGAAAACTCTGTAAAAGGTGGAAGTTTGGAAACAATATATATACAAAGAGTCTTCATTTTTATGCTTATTCAAAAAAAGGTAGGTCTATTGAGTTTAAGGCTTCTCATTATAAATTATTGGCATAGGTAAATTTGAACAATTTCAGAAAAATAGAAAAACATACCCTCAAAATCCCTGAAAAAACTTTTGACATCCCCATAAAACACCAACCCATCCCTTTGAACTACAATTAATGTTATGATCTAGTGAAAGTGTAATTAACATATACAGTATGTTGTAAGGCCTAGCGTAAGGACTGTGGAAGGGGTTTAAAGTGGATATTAGACCCTTTCTCCTCATATTTTGAATATTACTTCTTTCTTTTTCAATTTTCATACAGAGAGATTAAGAAAGAGCAAAACAGAGTGAGAGAAG